>NW_027507748.1:578111757-578264950 GCF_037356315.1 Lithobates pipiens
ATCAATCCCTTCCTCATGCCAGGGTACTAGGTGTAATCCTAGACTCTGACCTGTCCTTTCAGCCCCAAATCTGAACGCTGTTGAAAGCTTGTAGACTTCACCTCCGTAACATCTCTAAAATATGACCCCTTTTAACAAATGAAACCACCAACCTACTTATTCACTCCCTCGTTTCTCGCCTTGACTACTGCAACTCCCTTGTCATTGGCCTACCTCTTTAGGCTATCCCCTCTTCATGCTATCATGAATGCTGCTAGACTTATCTACCTTACCAACCACTGTCTGCCACTCCACTCTGCCAATCCCTACACTGGTTCCCAATCACCCAGCGAATTCAATTCAAAATGCTAACCACAACGTTAATGTATATTTGGAGGCAGACATGATTTGGTTACATTTTAATTTTCTTAAGATTTTCCATATATTGACATGTGTTTTTTTTTTTTTTTTTTTTTATTTTTATGGTTTTTTACTTTCTGCTTGATTACTATAGCACTACAGCAAAGCCAAGTGGAGGATACACCAACAATGGAAATCTTACAGCAAAGCCAAGTCAAGATACAGAAATAGTGAAAACCCTACAGCAAGGTCAAGTCAAGGTAGATACACTAAGAGTGGAAATCTTGCAGCAAAGCCAAGTCAAGGAGGATACGCCAACCTTGGCACTACATCAAAGCCAACCCAAGAGGATATGCCAGCAGACCTTCTGCAGAAAAGCCAAGTCGAGGAGGATACGCCAACCTTGGAACTACAGCAAAGCCAACCCAAGAGGGATATGCCAGCAGACCACCTGCAGAAAAGCTAAGTCGAGGAGGATACGCCAACCTTGGAACTACAGCAAAGCCAACCCAAGAGGGATATGCCAGCAGACCACCTGCAGAAAAGCCAAGTAAAGTAGGATACACCAGCCTTGGAACTACAGCAAATTCGATCCAAGAGGATACACAAACAAACCTTCTGCAGAAAAGCCAAGTCAAGGAGGATACACCAACAGTGGTAACCCTACAGCGAAAAAAGTCAATCCTTGGGGCACCTATAAAGTACGTGTAACTGGCATAGAATTGTGTCCTGGGCAGTATTAGGAACTGTAATATGAACTAGAGTGGTCTTGATGGCTGTAGATTTGGGTCATTATTTTCTTTAGTCTAACCAGCCTATTGGTAATTGATAAATTTGACTGGTTTCAAGGCACTACAGTACAAGAACTCAGACTGAGATCTAACACTTTAACCACTTACCAACCGGCTCATGTAGATATAAGTTGGCAGTTTGAAGATGGATATCGCGGTCACTGCAGCAGCTGCTGCCACCAGTTATCCATCTTTAGAGCCGGCAGTTCTGTTTACGATAATGGTCTCTGCGGTGGATTCGCCACGAGATCACTGTTGGAGCTGTCGGTAGCGGCAATCGGGTCCTTCATGTTGCTGGGTATGGAGACGAGTGAGGGGAAGATGGCCCCACCCGTCTCTACCATAGCAGGGGGACGCGACATCTAAACATCACTTGCCCCATACTTCTTAAAGGCACTTTTTTCTGTTGTCACTTTTTTCAAATGACAATTTGATTTGGTTTTATTTATTTTTTTTCATTTAATTCCAAATATGAGATCTGAAGACTTTTTGGTCCCAGATCTCATATTTAAGAGGACCTGTCATGCTTTTTTTTTTTTTTTTATTACAAGGGGTGTTTACCTTCCTTGTAAAAGGAATAAAAGTGACCCAATTTTTGTTTTTTTTGTTTTTAAACCGTGAAAAATGAATAAAATCAAGTAAATAAGAACCTTTTTTTTTTTAAAGTGCCCCTTCCTGGCGATCTCGTGCGCAGAAGCGAACACATACATGAGTAGCGCCCGTATATGAAACGGTGGTCAAACCACACGTGAGGTATCCCTGCGATCGGTAGAGAGAAATAATTCTAGCCCTAGACCTTTGTAACACAAAACATGCAACCTGTCTAATTTTTTTTTTTTTAAACGTCGCGTGACATGTTTGGTATCAATTTACTCGGCATAACGTTATCTTTCACAATATAAAAAAAGTGGACTAACTTTACTGTTATAATTTTTTTATTTATTTAACAAAAAAGGCACTTGTAAGACCGCTGCACAAATGCAGTGTGAAAGTATGGCAATGACCACCATTTTATTCTCTAGGGTGTTGGAACCCCAACCAGTTTTTTTTTTTTTTTTTTTTTTTTGTAATTTTCTAGCAAAAAACTGTTTAAACATGTAAACACCAAAATCTCAACCAGGTTAGTCCTTAAGTGGTTAAAAGTACATTTGTTGAGTACAGGGTATCGTGGACTTGCTGCCCTGCACAGTGTGAGGCCCCATTCACACCTGAGTTTTGGAGCTCGAAGCTCAAATTCTGTTGGCGAGACTATCCTATGGTTCACATCTCCACTGGTTCACATCTCCACTCAAGTAGCCTGAAGCCAAACAAACTGCATTTTGGCACTTTTGTAGCTTGAATTGGGCAGATTGGTGCATTTTGTTCCCTATAGAAATACACAAACATGCAATTTGCATGTTTTTGAGCGTCTAAGTATTTTTGTGATGGTTGTTGGGAGCCTGCAACTGCTAGCATCCTAACCAGTGGCTCATCCCTGCTGTCCACAGCATACTGAGTCATGGGGTGTTGGGTGCTGGCCCCTTATAGTCATCCTAACATTGAGTTATCCCTGCTGTCAGCAGACTGTAAACATAAGCCTGCATTAAAAAAGGGCATGGGATCACCAACCAAAACCAGGCTTTTTTGGATCTTGGTTTGGCTTTTAAAGGGAGCCCCACATCAACAAAGTGTGCCCCCCAAATTCATATCGGACCCTTCAGTCTGGTATGGATCTTAAGGGGAGCACCACACTAAAGTCTCCCTTTAATCTATTGCAGGCTAGGAAGGGGGGGTGGTGGGGTGGCTTCCTTCTGAACCATACCAGGCTGCATGCCTTCATCATAAGGGCACACCATGTTGATGGCAAGGGCATCTTTCCTACAACCCTGGCCCAGTAGCTGTGGGTGTGCAGGGGGTAGCTTATCAGAATCTGGAAGCCCCCTTTAAGAAGGTTGGGCCCTCAAATATCAGCCCCTCCCCATGTAAATGAGTACAGAGGACACAGTTCACCGATGTCGTCACTATGAACACGGGCCACTGACCTGCATTATAAAAGCCTGTAGAGTGATTGGTCCAATGATATAGGGGGTAGGGTTACTGGGTTTACTTGGAGGCAGGGGAAAACTGTGCTGTCATTTGAGTGAGAATCAATGGATCTGGTCATGTTTGGCAGGGTGCTATTTAATGTGATTAACCTCTTTGCATCCGTGCTATAGCTAAAAGACGGCTACAGCGCGGATGCCAACTCCCGGAGGGCGTCCCTGGATGTCCTCCTGTTTACTTCTCCTCTGCGCGCCGTCATGGGCGTGCATCAGGGAAGTTCTGTTGGCTGTGTCCAAGGGACATAGCCAATCAGATTGTGCTAAATGGCCAATCACAGTGGCCATTTAGCACTCGATCGGCCTGTCCAATGAGGTGATCTCATATGTAAACATATGAGATCATCTCTCATCACTGGCTCTCCCTCCTCACACAGACAGCGTGTGAGGAGGGAGAGATGAACGGCTGCAGCGTCAGTGAGCACACACTCGCACACTTGCCCACCTGTCCCCAGTGCCATGTGTGTCGCGTGTCATTGTCTTGGTGCTCCAGGGCCTTCAAAAGTGTAATGGGTAGTCAACAAGTTAGATGTGTCATTTTATGCTCCTAGCACACGTGACTGCTCCCTGCATGTTGGGCCTCTCTAAGTGGCCAGGCTGTGAAAGTCCCACACATGTGATATCGTAATACTCAGGAGTAGCAGGAATGTCTTTTGGGTGTCATTTGTGGTATGCACATGCCATGTAAGAGAAATAACCTATTACAATGACAATTTTGTTGTGGAAAAAAAATAAAAAAATCTTATTTTTGCAAAGAATTGTGGGGAAAAAATGACAACCAAAACTTCACCATGCATCTACTAAATACCGTATATACTCGAGTATAAGCCGAGATTTTCAGCCTCTTTTTGAGGCTGAAAGTGCCCCCCTCGGCTTATACTCGAGTCATCGCTGTCTGCCCTCGATCAGCGTGTCGAGCAGACAGACAGCGGCCATTCTGAATTCAAAAGCCGCGCGCTCCGGCTCTCCCTTCACCTGTGATAGGCGGACACTGAATTTCCCAGCAGCCTGTGTTCCGCCTATCACGGACTTCGTATCATCCTCGTACTACGGACGAGGATGATACGATGTACGTGATAGGCGGAACACAGGCTGCTGGGAAATTCAGTGTTCCGCCTATCACAGGCGAGGCGGCGCGCAGCTTTTGAATTTTACAATGGCCGCCGACGAACGAAGAGGGCACGGGACGGAGGCAAGGCACAGGACGGCACGGCACGGGACGGGACGGGACCGGAGGCAAGGCATGGCGGCGAGGCATGGCGGCGAGGCACGGCGGCGAGGCACGGCGGCGAGGCACGGAGGCAAGGAGGCTCGGCACGGGACGGAGGCTCGGGACAAAGGCTCAGGACACAGGTAGGCTGGACACACACACACACACACACACACACACACACACACACACACACACACAGGGATGGATGGATGGATGGAGACACACACACACACAGGGATGGACGGACACACAGGGATGGACGGACACACAGGGATGGACGGACACACACACAGGGATGGACAGGCATGTCTTACCCTCGGCTTATACACGAGTCAATAAGTTTGCCAGTTTTTTTGGGGGTAAATTGGGGGCCTCGGCTTATATTCGGGTCGGCCTATACTCGAGTATATACGGTACCTTGGAATGTCTACTTTCCAAAAAGGGGTCATTTGGGGGTTATTTCTACTTTCCTGGCTTGTTTGGGTCGCAAGAAATGAGATGGGCCACCAGTACATCAGATGTGATCAATTTTTTATGATTTGCACCACTACTTGTAGGCTCTCTAACTTTCACAAAGACCAAATAATATCCACTAATTTGGTTATTTTTACCAAAGATATGTAGCAGTATAAATTGTGGCCAAAATTCATGAAGAAAATTAATAATTTGCAAAATTTTATCTCAAACGGAGTGCGTCTTTTGAAAAAAAAAAAAAAAAAAAAAAAAATTTTTTTTTTCATTTATAGCGCAAAAAATAAAAAACCCAGAGATGATCAAATACCACCAAATAAAAGCTCTATTTGTATAAAAAGGACAAAAAATTCATTTGGGTACAGTGTTACATGGCTGAGTAATTCATTCAAAGTGAGGGCACCAAAAGCTGAAAATTGGTCTGGGCAGGAGGGGGGTTTAAGTGCCCAGTAGGCAAGTGGTTAACAATGAATTTACATCTGGACATGTTTGGTGTGTGTTGTGCTTTTTGTTTTAAAGGAAAAAAAAAAAAACCTGTCCTTTGTTAATCAAACGCCAGCTGCCAAACTGCACAAAAAAAACCTGCCGCCCACCAAACAAGACCAGATCCGTTGCTTGTCACTCGCTAAATGACAGCCTGCTTCCCCCTGCCTCTGAGTAAACACAGTGGGGGGGGGGGGTGGCTTGACTATGGCAGTGTAATGTGTGATGGAGCTCTGTACCCATGTTGGCAAAATGAGGGGATCGCAGTACCACCTACCCGATCCATGTCAAAACAGTACTCAAAGGGTAACCACACAGGCACAGCAACGGCGACAGTCTTTTCCGGCTGCAACCCAGCAAACCCGCTCGGACATCCACCCACAGTAATGGTGCGGCTTCTCAGCCTCAGGTAGGACAAACGCTCCCCAGTTCAGAAGCTACAATGCCCCCTGCTTCTAGCCTGTCGGGTGCCCTAGAGTTACTGCGGGATGAGCCGTCCACCAGCCCTGTAAGTGACTGGGGGAGGATCAGAGTGGCACAGCCATAACTCCAGCCACATGCTCTATCTCCTCCCCAGCTCAAATGTTGGCCATCCTATTATCCCTCCCAACAAGACAGGACGTGGACAATATTGTCACTAGAATTGAATAGTCTCTCAAGCAGCATTTGCATGACCTAAAGCAGTCAGTTTCTACTCTTGAACAATCAGTTAATACTCTGTTCATGGATAGGGACTCCATATTGCAGAGAATAAAGACACTGGAGACCTTCAAGTCCCCAGACTGCTACCCTAAATCACACCTGTTTGTAGCATGATCTGGAAAATTGGCATGGGTGCGATAACAAAATAAGGGAGCTCCCTGAGGCTACTGGCCCAGCAGATCTCAGGCACACAGTAATTGGTATATTTAATCTCCTCGGCAAACCTGTTTCTTCCCCTCTAGAGATTGACTGGGTACATCGTGTTAATGCTCCTGGAAGTGCGGAGTGTGCTCAGCCCAGAGATGTACTATGTCGAGTACCTTTTTTATATATATATATATATATATATATATATATATATATATATATATATATATATATATATATATATATATATATATATATATATATATATATATATAATATTTTTATATATATATTTTTTTTTACCATGAGAGATCGAGACGGGCCTGGATCAGATGGTCCCTGCAATTTGAGGGTTTTACTATTCGGCTGCTTCAGGATCTTTCTTGTAGAACTCTGTGCTGTCAAATCTGACCCTTACTGGATACTATCAGTTTGGTGGCACTCATGTGTGGAGTTGCCCATTTTGGCCTCACTACACATCTACAGAATGAGCTTTTTCTGAATGATCCACGACAACTTCCAGATGCTTTCAGCTTTCTCAATGCTGACGCAGTGGCTGTGCTGGACTGGCTGGTAGCTGATCTTGCTCCCATTAGGGCACCTCTTTCACAACAGACTAGTACCTTCTACCAGAAACCGACCTGGATCCATTATCAAATGAGCCTTAGGCTTCTGTCCTCATTCGCAATCTAGTATTTCCTGGTTTCTGTTCTTATCCATACATGTTCACAATAAACATGATACACAGGCTACAATATCATTGGAAAATCCTTCCTGTGGTCGTGTATCCATAGTTCTGATCATATATTGGCCTGATGTCATACCTTTCAAGCTAGACTGGGTTGCTGCTGTTCTGTTATACTAGTTCTGTAAGACTGTTTAAATGTTACTTTTAATCCTCTTAAAGATCTTAGATTTTCTGACGGCCATAAAGGGGCAGTATGGTGATCGGTGCAATTGTCTTAGTTACAGCTCTGGGGACTCTAATGGTTTCAGAAGACCCATTGCATGTCGGTTGGTTGAATTTCACTTATGTGAATGAACCCGGTTTCCTGCAGATCTTTACACAATTGATGTATATGTGGGTCCTCTGCTGGCTGTAACATATTTATACCGATCCTGCTTTCCTAGCTCACAGTATCTGCTCCCAATTTTTATCACTGTGTTCTTTGTTATATCTTTGGGTTTTGCTGCGCACTTGCTGTGATCATATAGTCGCCCCCCCCCCCAAGTAGATTACAGGAACTTTTGTAACTTTGTCTATCGCCTCTGTTTTGGATCAGACTGATTCTGTCTTCTTTAGCCATTTTGCTATAGTGTTTAATAGGGTACTAAGATTACATATTGAAGTCTGACAGCCCCTTTCCCTTTCTGATTTAACGAACTTATACTTTTTAGCTTTCTATTTTACTCCTCCCGCCTTCCACACTCTCCTCCTCATATTTATTTTTTCTATTGGGGGTGATTCTAATTGCTTGCTGAACTCCTCTCTGGATACCTCCAGCGGGTTGTAGCTCTTTATTGTACTGGAAAATCATCAGGTTGAAAAGATTCCTATTGCAACACAACTTGACTGTGGAGAATCTCCCATCCTACTGATTGAGATTACTTGCATTACTCAGTGGCATACAATTCATACTTATTGATTTTGCCCTGACCTTCCACCCAGAGTAGTAATGGTAATATATTGGGGTCAGACCATGCACTAGTATTTGTCTTTTTTTTCTCTTTGCCCAACCTTACAGAGCAAGACTGGACATGGTGTTTAAATGACTCCCTCCTTCAGGATGCTTGTGTTTAGCTGACCTCAAACAAACGATGGCCATTTTTTATTTTATTTTTTATTTCTGACCCTCAGAATGACACCTCTATTCACAAGCAATGAGGTGCTAAAGTGTGTGGTTCAGGGTGTATTTAACACCAGTGAAGGCTTAGACCGACTTGCCTAAATTACTGACCTCTTTACTCATCTCCAATTTGGAAACATCCCATAAACTGAATTGCTCTCCCACTACTTTATTGGTACTTTCAAATGCCAGACTTGGATTACTGAACCAGAATACTATGGTTATCGGGGACAAATTGTGTAAACTGTTATGTGGAGGCTAACAAAGCCGGTACGCTGTCAGAGCATTGCATGCTAAAAATGGCATTACCGCTATCCCAAAATGCAAGTGTCCGGATGGTCAACTTAGCCATTTTCCCAAAGAAATTACTCTGTTCGTTTTACAATAACCTGTACAATTTTTAACTTCTTGCCTGACCTCCACATCCCCAGAGGTCCATATGTCTAAAATAGCGGACTATGTTGCTAAGACTGCCCTACCCACCATTCCTGTAAAGACTGTAAAAGACCTTGAGCAGCCCTTTACGGATGAACTCCTTATTGTGCTCTCCTCCCTTAAGAACAATAAGTCCTGGCCCAGATGGGTATACTATATGCTCATCTTCAATGTAACTTTGCCTTTAAATGGCAACATATGGCGGTCTAATATCTAGGCATCAAAATCCCATCTTTATTGTCCAACACGTTGGACATTAATGCCACTTCTCCAACTGGCGCATGCTTGTCTTAAATCCTATGGTAACCAGCATCTCTTGGTTCGGGTCGCATCAATGCCATCAAAATGGACATCTTAACAAGATTATTGTGCACTTTTCAGGCCATTCCTGTCCCCACTCCGACCCTCCACTCCCCTTTCTGTTTTTTTTTTTTTTTTTTTTTTTTTTTTATATCTCTCAACAGGGCTATCTGGACATTTGTATGGCAACATAAGTACAGAATTTGACAAACCATCCTCTCCCCATTTATCCATTTATTCTCATGCAGCATCTTTGCTCAGAGTGGTCTGGTTTCATGGCATTCTACAAAGTTGTGTATTTGCTTGGAGAATTATCTCATCTCCTCAGATCTTGCCTCCTTACCCTGGTTAGAACCTGATCAGAGACCCCAAGAGACTTATTACCCCTCATGGTGTGCACTACGCTGCAGTTATGGGATACTTCTTCACGTAAAGGCTTACTCTTCCAGAACAAATCCCTTGACCCTGCTGTGACAAGTACTAAGTTTGTTCAGTGGCATTGCAGAGACTGACACTTTTGAGCCATACCTTGACTGGCCGGACTCTTGCTCCCCTTTCCCAGATACGCCCCTCCTGCCATAGCTCACTGCATGCATGGTTGGAAAACACAGTTGAACCATTTAGGCAAACAGTCCTCTACAGAACTCCTGATGTGACCTTGCACTGCTTTTGAATTGCTATCCCAATCCTCTAGACTGGACCACACTTTAACAGATGTACCAGATCTTATTGAGGGAATCCTACCTGAACCATCACCATTTCTTTCTAAATGGGAGCAAGAATTGGAAATATCAGCAGATATGGAATGGGACAAAATAAAGGCTGTTGCATATAAACTATCTACATTCTCTCACGTGCAATTGTCAGATCTTATCCAGATGGTAGCTCTACCCTACACCTTTACATAAAATTGATCCTTCTATCCTTGATATTTGGAATATTATACTATCTGATAAATTTGGTGGGAGATGAAATTCCAAATAAACCTCAGATTACAGTACTGTCCATGTTGAGAGGCTCTTGCAGACAAATTAACCAACCTAGTTGGTCACTTCATCACAACGGCTCGTTCTGTGATGGCTAGACAATGGCACTGAGTTGGACAAGATTGAGCATGTGGAGCGTATGATCGACTGGGATGAGGACAAATCTGAATCGCACAAACTTATGTGGAGAGTTTGGTCTCCTTTCAGATATCCTTCTGACTTTGATTCCTTTATATCCAATATCGTATGAGGTTGCTCTGGGCTATCCCATGGTACATCACACTACTCCTGTGTCTCTCCCCCTTCTGCTTCTCTTTTCTCTAACTTTATTACATTTGTTTTTACTTTTCCTATATTTTGAATTGGAAAGATAGCATTTTTGAGTTGAGTCAAAATAGCACTTGATGCTTCAGATATTGTACTCCTTGTGTATCCTGCTGAAACAGGTTTACCTCAGACACTCTTTAATATATCATACAGGGGGAAGTGCAAACCCCGTTATATTCAATCACAATTTGTATATGCTCAACACGCTTGTATTTTCTGCAAATGCTTAATAAAAAAATTTAAAGTAAGTAAACCCAGGGACCCTGCCACAGATTAAACATGTTGAACTGGCTTTTTTAATGCAGGTCAGTGGCTGGCATTCATCGTGTTAGACAGACATTTGGGGAAATGTTCAGGTGTTGCGTATGTATGTGTATGTGTGTGTATATATATATATATATATATATATATATATATATATATATATATACTAAAAAAGAAATTTATAACTCAGGGTCAACGGCCTTTGGCTGTGCAGCCATTGGACAGCTGGGATCAGTGCTGCAGCCATCATCTAGGCAAGTAATAGAATTGTCTTTCAATGGATGAGCTGTAACATCTATTTTATTTTTTTTTGCAAGATGCAAGTGCTGCGAATGAGCCTGTGAATTCATATGAAGAGGAGTGGCCAAGGTAAGTAAAATAACATTATTTCGTTTGCAGTTTTCTGATCATGAGCATGGATTTAAAATTTTAGACATGGATCTGAATGGCAATTTTTAAAGTGTAGCTAAACCAAAGCACAAAACAGTGCAGCTTACCAATTCATAGTTGTGATGGCTGCATTTGTGGATTTTTTTTATTTTTTTCCTCCCCAGGCCTTTATTCTGTGTTCCTGCCAGTAATGTTTTCTGTCTTGGAGAACTGGTCACTGTTCTAGATCTATAGTGGAGCAGCAATGTCTCCCTCAGAAGTGTTATGCCCCATACACACTATTAGTTTTTCTGCTGCTTTTTTTTTCTTCAGGTTTACCAAAACCATGTAATGCAAGGGCCTGCCTGATGGCATACAAATTGAAACGCCTAAGGTTTGACCTCATATTATAATTTTGGTAAATCTTAAGGAAACCCTAATGGTGTGTATGGAGCTTTACACTACTGAACACATCCACCCATCCACATTTCTCTAACTGGGTAACGGGCTTGTTCAGAAATTTAGGAACAATGCTAACTGATAACAGCGCAGCAAAGGCAGAGTGCATTGGAAGTCTTTAACCCACTGGAATTCTGACAGGATCAACAAGTATTGAACAGAAAATGCTTTAAGTGTGTGTGTATAGAGGCAAGCTACCTTCAGGTGATGAGAGAAAAAATTTAATGGTGCTGCCCTTAGAGTGTACTCTTATAACCCCACCTACTCAGTGAGAGCCCAGTTTTTGCTAATGTTTTTGGGTGATCTGTTCTCCTATATAAAGATCTAGCTGATTTGTCCTTGCCTGTGGCAGCAGTTTTCAAATCTGTTACCCTTGGCATGTACCTTGGGGGCTGTCCTGTTCAGCCTATCCCGTGTTAGGTACTCACCTTGGCACATAGTGCAACATGTATAGTCAAAACTGCTGATAAAGCAGTACAGCCAGCCCTCCTGTACTTGGCCCAAGCCTTATCCGTTCAAAAGGGGGGGGGGGGGGGGGGTGGGCATCTGCCAAGCCGGAGGTCCAGCAGTACTGCCTTATTGCTAACGTGTGACTCTTGTGCAGTGCTTCTGGCTTTTACTTTTCTTTCTTTCTTCCTCTGGCTGCACTGCAGGATTATAGGTTCTACTATCTGTGCCCCTTTCTCTTGCAGTGCTGTGGTTTTCCTTCCTTTCCTGCCAGCAGCTGCTGAGGGCGCACAGGTGGGTCATTTTAGGATGGTGAGTGGGGGAACATGCCACCTAGAATGAACACAGCGAGTGATCAGATGGTGGGATATTGCCTTTGTGCCACTATTCACTTGAATGGGTCTTGTTCAGCGGGGGTATCATTTCAGCTGTGGCTGCATAGCATCATGGGTGTTGCATTTTAGCAAAAATATAATTTGATATTTTCAGAGGAGTGGGTCCCCTGTCAGGTAGGCTGTACAGGACCCCTGTGATTTATTAGCAGTAGGGTGCTATGCAGTTCTGGGGCTATTTGTATGGCCCCCAGACTCTGAAGACCTCTTTTGGGGTATGCCCACTTTGACTAAATGAATCCTGAACCGTGACATAGGCCCAGTGTCGTGAATGCAAGACAGAAATGCCATGTACATTTGCACCGGTACCCCCTCCTGTTTTTCTTGTCTAACATTTCTTTTTGTGTATGTGTGTGTGTGTGTGTGTGTGTGTGTGTGTGTGTGTGTGTATGCAACAAGAAATGTTAGACAAAAAAAAAACAGGAGGGGGTACCGGTGCAAATGTACATGGCATTTCTGTCTTGCCTTATTCACGACACTGGGCCTATGTCATGGTCCAGAATTCATTGGTCAAAGTGGGCATACCCCAAAAGATATATAGATAGATATTCTCTCCTTCCTCCTATCTATGGTTAGTCGTTGGTGGATAACTGCGGTAACTGCATCATGCCTTCTGGGTGACACCTTCCCATCCTTTGCAAAAAGCACAGCACATTGCTGCAATCCTTATAGCTTCTACAGAGGCACAAGCACATTCAGCACCTGGGTTATAGCGACTCCTGTATCCGGAAACTTAAAACCCCATCCATTCGGACCTTCATTTCTTTTGTTACTAGTGATCACAAGTGCAAGAGCTGTGATAAAAAAAAGCCAAATGGCATGCATTCTGAACACTGCCTACTGGAAATTCATTGCTCAGGTTGATGGCCATTCCCTAGTCCCAGAGAAATGTCCTATCATGATGCAGCTTCCTTTATTAGACTCCATATAAACAGACATTTATGGACAGAATCTAAAGACTGTATTGCATCCATATCCCTGCAAGGTAGCAAATAGTAGACTTTTAAAGGGAACAGATAAAAACCTGTCCTTTTTTAATAATTGGGACTTATAAAGATGCATATGTCTGTCATCAGGAAAGCGAGACCAAAAGATATTTGAAAAATAATTCATTACAAAAACTATACAGGTTAAAACAATTATTAATGAAACAGATGACCGAAATTGATACTCGTGATGAGAAGATTGAACAGGTGCTTGGGTATACAGAGCAGCCAATGCATTTCAGTTAGAACTGCTTCTTCAGGGCTGTTTCCCATGCATCTGTATAGTTCAAGTTTCAAAAACGTTTGACATTAGTATCAACAAATTATACAAACCCTGTATATAGAACGCTCACCCAAATAGTCTGACATTAAACATGTTAAAGCATCGAGGAGAGCGGACAGAGCTTTGCAGTAAGAAGGCGATGTCAGCCGCCTAGATGGTCTTGTGGATATTGAACCATGTATGTGGGTAAGAGATCTAAAATATAGTGATACATGTAGCAGGGTGCACTAGCATCCTAGGTTGAAACATCTAAGAATAACTGAGCGTATAGTATGTATGTATGACCCAAATAACCTAGTGTATGTAGCAACGGCTCCTGAAAAGCATGTGTTTTTGTAATTTAATGTTACCCTTAAACCGCAGTTTGGTTTAGGTTTGATTACTTTAAATTTTGACCTCAGCATCAGTCGGACTGGGCTGAAGGGTGTTCTGCCTGGCAATAGGGGGGCGCTGTCACTTCTGGCAGTTATGGAAACAGTCTAGTTGGATGCTTTAAGGTTACTTTCTCTAGGAACCAGCCCAGTGTGAGTGTCACTCTTGCTGTGCCTTCTGGGAGGGGGCACTTAAGATGTGGATGTCATGTGTTTCGGGTTGCGGTCCAGAAGTATGTTCTGACTGCATGGTCCTGGTCCTCCTGACCAGCCCCCAGGACTTCCGTGGCCTGGGGTGTGGATCCACCCGACTTTGTCTCGGAGCTGGCTAGCCCAAGGTGAGGAAACTGAGGAAAAAGATTCAAAGGTGGTCTGGTGCCATCTCGGTTAGTGGAGATGCCCAGAAACTGAAGTTATCCAGGGGAGGACTCTTCAGGAGAAGGCCATGCAAGGGTTGGCTTCTCAACAAGAGCCTGGATAAGCTGAAGGACCTAAGTGAATCCAATCTCATGCGGTATCGCCGGACCGGTTGCAAGATACTAGTACCACACGAGTGTTATAAAACGTGTAAAGGAACATTGAAAACTTGTAGAACGTCTGACAGAGACTTGTTCCTGACTCAAACACCCTGTTGGCTGCTAGACCTGGTGAGAGAAGGACTATCCAATTAGGGTGAGGATTCAGCTGTGAATGGCTATTCTCTGTATTTATTCAAAGTAAGTTGTTGTTCATTCTGACTACCTGAACTTTTCACCTAAACCCTTTGATCCTATACCGAGAGACTGTTTACGTACATTCTGCAAATAAAAATCCCTTTAAGTGGATCTATTGTCGGTTTTTGCAGTTTCTGGGACATTTACCTCGGGAAACCCCCCTAGACTCGTATAAGGTGAAGAAGGTAACGGTAGGCCCAATAGTCAGTGCTACATATATGCAAATTACCTCGGCAACCACAACCCTCCCACCAAGGCAGCACAAAGTGGTTTTAAACCCTTACATATACCCAGTGAAGGGACTATCCTCTCCTCCGATAACAGATGAAACAAATCCATCTACATAAGTTGTAGCTGTTTATCTAGTCTTCCCTTCTCTACACTTGTTTAAAGTGACAAATTTTAAGTTGCACACAGGAACTGAGGCTGTCAATCTGCTGGAGGCCCCCACCCGTTGCCATTTTCTCTTGGTGTGAGAAATGATAGCAAAGGAATGAAGCAGCAGACAGAAATTACACTTGGTGCTTTTAATTGAGACAAGTATAACCTATAGAGGGCTATGCTTTGTTCATATTTCATGTCTGAGGTTTAAAACTACTTTAAGGGGGTGTGACCAGAATCCATCCTGGATGGAAGCCTGATTCCCCTGCTCTCTCTCAGCCCGGGCTAACAGGCAAATTTGGGGATGCTACACTGCAGCTTAATGGGCAGATCCAGGACCACCAGAGCCACAAGAACCAGGGGAACATCACAGCCCCTGCTAGGTTCCTCCACGGACCTCAGATCCTCCTTCCAGTCCTCGGCCATGTTCCCTGGCGGGACGGACAAAATGGTGCCGGAGACCTCCGCGGCCTGCTTCCGGACATCTCCACTGCCCTCCCCGCCAGCACAAATGCTGGATCGAAACCCGGAGAGACCCCCGCAAGACCTGCGGAGCACCACAGACACCCCATCCCTTCTAGGAGAAGTGAGTCTTCCCCATTCCGTCTCCCTGGGGATGGTGCCACTGGGAGTGCAGTCCGCCATGCCTGGCCCCCCTCCCCCACAGTATACCCAGTGCTCGGATGCATACCCCTATTTTATTCAGGACAGTATCAGACCCCGGTATGCATGAGGGGCACTCCGGATCACCGACCACCTCGGATTACTCTGCTGATTACCCAGCCCTACCAGACCCTATGCTCCCAGCCAACCAAATACTTCAAGAGCCTGCGGGAACCCATGCTGACTTCAGTGACTGCATAACTAACCCATCTCCACCTAAATCAGACTCTGGAGGTATAAGGGTGGCTCACTCACAGCACCCTAATACCTCCAGAGTCCAGGAGGCACCCCCATTCACCTATGCTCCAAGTGCAATCCCCTGCCCCCTATTTCTGCGAGGCATGAGACCCCATGCCTACCCAGGCACCGACCTGGGAAGATCCCTCGAGCCAGACACAAGGCCCAACGTTCTCAGCCCAGAGCAATGCTCCCTCTCACCCTGGGCATCCTATGCCTCACTCACCTCAAATCCCATTTCCAGAGCATGCCTACCCTGTACCCCCACAATGGCACTCGTACCTACAGGCAATGCCCACCAAGGAAGATTTTAAACAATTGATAACGGATGTGAAATCCACATGCCGTGCAGAAATACAAGTACTACAATCTGGCCTTAAACACCTGGCTGATAGGATGGAAATGGCAGAGGAGGAGATCCAGAAGACTAAGCTGGCAGTCCATAGGACCCAAATTCACGGTACAGAACATAGCAACATGCTGCATGACATACAACGCTACGTGGAGGACCTGGACAACGGGGTGCAGGAACAACATCCGTGTTAGAGGGGCCCTGGAAACTGAGGGTCCTGAAGACACCCAGACCATTTTGCAGAATGTGTTTGACAACCTCCTGGGAGAACCGGCTACCAACCTCATTAAAATGGACACCCTAAGAACCTTGCTTCCAAACCCAGAGACATCTGTAGGATTAACTTCTACCACATCAGATCATGTGGCAAGAGCGCCTAACCCGCAAAGTGTCATTCCATGATGTCCAACGGCAACTGTATCCAGACCTTTCATGGATAACTCTGCAACAGGCACTTACAACCCCTGTTGCACAACTTACAAGATGAAAACATCCCTACCGCTGGGGATTTCCTTTTAGCCTCACAGCTAAACATCAGGGCAAGTCTGCTGTCCTATGTTATCCGGAGGACTTGAATGTATTCTGTGACACCCTGGGGATCCCTATCCCCCAACTCCCAGTGGGACCTGGTGGCTACGCTGCCCCCCCCCCCCCTCCTACAATTTAGCAGAAGGTCCCTGCGCCCAATCATTCCCGGAATACGGATGCTTCTCACAACAATGCTAAACGCAGGAGTGACAGACCAACCAGGACTTCCCCAGGAGCACTTTGCTAGAAGACTAACCGCCCACTCAGAAAAATCGATGGATCTGTCCTGGATATTCCTGAATATTTTGTCCCCTTTCCTGACCCTTATTTAAATGCTAAGTTTATTTTATGTGTATGTCTGAGACTCGAGTAGGAACTTTCATGTCCCCCCCCCCCCCCATTAAGTGATTACAATCACAATGGACCTATTGTTTTACATCTCTAAACAAGGGCTCCCTCGCATCCACCGAGCCCACCTCGTGGGAACAGGGGTGGGTGGATCCTTGGGATATCGTATTGGCCTAGGCTGGAGAACCTTCCAAGGTCAAATGGCAATAGTTGCTCTGATATATATGGTCCTCCTATGCACTAACTTTTCTTTCTTTCCCTCTCATCTTCCTCTTTTCCTCTTCTCTTCACCCTCCCCAGCACCATGTTGCTCACCGTGCAGACCGCAGACTCTGCCTGAACCTCCTCCCAATGTGTCGGCTCCTGGCCTCTGTTGGGACCCTCACTCCACATCAGGTAAGATACTCTCCCTCCCCACCCGACGACATGGCTAAGATTTTCTCCCTGAATGTTCATGGCCTTAACTCCAATAAGGGGCATCTGGCGCTGAAGGAGTTCAGTCGGGCGTGGACATTATACTTGTCAAGGAGACTCGCTTTGATAGGGAGGGTTCATTTGCCTCTAAGAATTTCCCTCAAATCTACCTTTCTTCAGTTCCCCCACAAACGCGCTGGGGTTGCCATACTTGTCAAACATGGGTCCCCATTTACTGGTGTGAAACATTAGTGACCCACAAGGCCGCTTCATTATCCTCAAGGGAAGGTGGCTTGACCAGGACATGACTATATGCCCCAAACGTTAAACAGCATAGATTGCTCTCTAAAACTTTCACTCGTCTTTCGATCTGACCATGGGCTTCTAGTGGTGGGGGGCGACTTTAACCTTGCACACGCTGCGACTGCAGATCGCCATGTGGTGAGCCCCCGGGCATCCTCTGCTCAAGCTCTCAGGGACTCAAAGCTTTTCCGCCAGCTCTCTAGATGATATGCTCTGTTTGATGCCTGGTGGGCTCTCCACCTGGGGAATTGGCAATACACCTTCTACTCAGCCCCCCACCACACATTCCTGTATTGACGACAATTTTTTTATTTTTTATTTTTTTGTCAGGAACTCCACACTCAGAATAACATGAGGCCCGGATACTCCCGATATAGTGGTCGGACCATGCCCCTATCTTTAGTCTCCAGTTACAGGGCCTTGGGTTGGGGGAGCCCAAATCTAAACACATTTCTGCTTCAACATCTGAGTTGACCTCCGCCTTGAAATTCTACTTCGTGGAGAATGACACTCCCGCCATCTCCCCTCCCACACTCTGGGAAGCCCATAAGGTGGTTATCTGAGGCAGATGCCTGGCGCTGTCATCCGCTAAGAAGATGCTAAGGCCGTAAAGACCCGTACCGAAAAAACTTGGGACTCTTGAGTGCCGACTACAGCTGTCCTCTACTATACCCCTCTTTAGGAAAATTGCAAAACTACGAACGATCCTTAGTGAACTAGTATTAGGCCACGTAGAAAAAAAAGCCTTGCTTAAACTAAAACCTACTATGATAAAGGCAATAAAGCACATTCTTTGCTGACAAACTACGTGACAATACCCTAATGTCCACTCCCCACCAAGTCGAGATATATATATATATATATATATATATATATATATATATATATATATATATATATATATATATATATATATATATATATATATATATATATATATATATATATATATATACATAATACATAATACATAATACATAATACATATATTACATATTTATATTACATATATTACATATTTATATTACATAATATACCATACCTTTGCAGAATTCTATACAGACCTCTACAATAACCCTGACATCCCGAGCAATCCCAACACATGCATCAATATCTTGAACGAAGTGGGGTTCCCCCGACTCTAACTCGCTGACCTAGAAGTGCTAAATGCACCAGTTACCAAAGAGGAAATAGAATGAACTAAAAGCACTAGCACCTCGCAAATCCCCTGATTGCCTACCATACGAATAATATAAGACCTTCCTCCCCCTCTTGATTCCTCACATGTGCAAACTCCGCTTTCCTCCGTGACACCCCCATACCAGCAGACATGCAACGATCCTTTATCACGCTGGTCCCCAAACCAGACAAGGATCCCATCCTATGCACCAACTACAGACCTATCGCCCTGCTGAACTCAGACCTAAAAATCTTCACAAAACTACTCTCAACCCATCTAAACATAGTCCTCCCAGCTCTCATTCACAAAGACCAGGTGAGCTTTGTCCCACTCAGGCAGGCGGGTAACAATACCAGGAAGGTTATCAATTTAGTGGAAGTGGCGAACAGAGAGGACTCGGCATCTTTGCTACTTAGCCTGGACACTGAAAAAGCCTTTGACTGTCTTGGTTGGCCCTTCCTGTTCACCACGCTCCAACATGCAGGCTTTAGAGGACCCTTCTTACGGGCGATCCAACATCTCTATTCCCACCCCAAGGCCCAGGTGCAGACTCCCTTTGCCTTATCCCCCTCATTCCCTATAACTAACGGCACCCGGCAGGGATGCCCTCTTTCACCCCTGCTATTCGCGATGTGTAGAACCCCTAGCCGCCACTATTAGAAGCAACCCAGACATTAGGGGTATACCAGTCAGGGGCAAAGAATTCAAAATCTTGCTATTTGCCGATGACTACCTTCTCTCCCTGAGACAACCTAGAATATCCCTTCCAAATCTTCATGCAGAACTAGACCGATATGGGACCCTTTTGGGATACAAAATTAATACATCTAAATCGGAGGCCGTCCCCATTAATATCCCTGAAGAGGAAGTCGCACACCTGCAGGCAAACTTCTCCTACCATTGGAAGTATACCTCCCTGAATACCTGAGAATACAAATCACCCAAAAATACTCCACACTATACCAGAAAACCCCCCCCCCTCTTTCGCTCAATTAGAACCATGATCTTGTCATGAAGAAAACATCATATCTCCCTCTACCTTTTTCAAACCCTACCCATCCCGGTCCCCTATAAACACCTGAAAAAACTCTAATCTGATCTATTCAAATTTGTTTGGAACTACAAAAGGCATAGAATACCCCAATCGGTCCTTATGTCGGCCCGCTCAGATGGAGGCCTTGCTTTCCCGAACCTCATCAAATATTATGAAGCATCCCAAATCCGAACAATAGCATCATGGTTCACTCAAGGGTCATACAGTAAGTGGACAGATAGAAAAAAATCTGGATAGCCCCGACCCACCCAAATAACCTGCTCTGGAGTGCGAATGTGCCCCTGAACGCTTATTAGGACCTATGTCTCAGCTCCGCCAGCCCCGGTGCAAACTATCGCCTAGGCACAGCCCATCTTCAGACAGATCGCCTCTGACCTTGTTTATCTGTAACCCCAAGGTGCCAGCCTCACACACCAAATGTCGTACCCATGGTCTACATGAAACAGATTTCACTACGGGAACCTGATAGACTCAAGATCACACAAGTTGTTGCCTTTCTCCGAACTCCAGACCAAATGACATCCCTCGACAGGCATTCTATAGCTACCTACAAATTCGCCATTATACCCTGACTATAGCACCTGACCTTGAATTCTCCTGCCCGACTCCATTTGAAAGCCTAGTCCTAGCAGGTTTGGCTCGGAGGGGCTTAATCTGACATCTACAAACTACTGAATATCCAATCGATGCAAAAGGTAAACGTGCATATATGCTTAAATGGGAGAAGTCCCTTCAGGAGGACATCCCCAGAGAACAATGGCAGGTGATATGGTCACAGGCAGCAAAGAGCTCACTTTGCACGTTGTATAAAGAAAATGCATATACAGTGCCTTGCGAAAGTATTCCGCCTCCTTGAACTTTTCAACCTTTTGCCACATTTCAGGCTTCAAACATAAAGATATAAAATTTTTATTAAGTGGAACGAAATCTATTGGATTTTTTAAACTTTTTTTTTAACTAATAAAAAAATGAAAGTGGGGCGTGCAAAATTATTCGGCCCCCTTGCGTAAATACTTTGTAGAGCCACCTTTTGCTGCGATTACAGCTGCAAGTCGCTTGGGGTATGTCTCCAAGTTTTGCACATCGAGTGACTGAAATTCTTGCCCATTCTTCCTTGCAAAACAGCTCGAGCTCAGTGAGGTTGGATGGAGAGCGTTTGTGAACAGCAGTTTTCAGCTCTTTCCACAGATTCTCGATTGGATTCAGGTCTGGACTTTGACTTGGCCATTCTAACACCTGGATACGTTTTATTTGTGAACCATTCCTTTGTAGATTTTGCTGTATGTTTGGGATCATTGTCTTGTTGGAAGATAAATCTCCATCCCAGTTTTGAGATCTTTTGCAGACTCCAACAGGTTTTCATCCAGAATGGTCCTGTATTTGGCTGCATCCATCTTCCCCCCTCAATTTTAACCATCTTCCCTGTCCCTGCTGAAGAAAAGCAGGCCCAAACCATGATGCTGCCACCACCATGTTTGACAGTGGGGATGGTGTGTTGAGGGTGATGAGCTGTGTTGCTTTTACACCAAACATATTGTTTTGCATTGTGGGCAAAAAGTTCGATTTTGATTTCATCTGACCAGAGCACCTTCTTCCACATGTTTGGTGTGTCTCCCAGGTGGCTTGTGGCAAACTTTAATCTTTAAAAAAAAATTTATTTTATTTGCTTTATATTCAAATTCACAAATATTGCCACAAAATAATCACATACAATAATTCCCCTTACAAACAAATTTCCCTTATCAGCCCTCTCCCCCTCCCATTCCCTCCGCCGATAATATTCAATTCACAATTATACAAAAATTTTAAATAACATCAAACTTAAACAAATTACTCATTCCCTTCTCCCATCCCCCTCCCCACCTCTCATTCATTCCCTCCTTCATCCATCACTCTTACATCTTACTCACCCTTTCTCATTACTCACCCCACTTTCCCCATATTTTAACAAACTTCCCATAATTGCCTCTTTTCCTATATATGTATTCCTCCTTTTTTTGTTATCTTTCACCCTTTCCATCCATTCCTTTACTGTAGGCGCTTCCCTCCTCTGCCATTTGAATGCAATTGATTTCCTCCCCTGAAAAAGGCATCTAATAACAGCTGTGTGGATATCCCCTCGTACCTCCTCTTCTTCTATCAATCCCATTATACAGATTTTAGCTTCTACTTCAAGTGATAACCCAAACACTTTTTATAATTTTCCCTATTATTCATACCCAATATCTGTATAATCTTGGGCATCGCCAAATCATGTGTATTAAATCTCCTCTTCGGTCTCCACACCTTTGGCATTCTGCGTCCTGTCTACTCCCAAATCTGAACAATTTAAGAGGAGTGTAGTATACCCTATGGATTAAATACATTTGAGATATAATATGTGATGGCGATAAGGAAACTTTCGCCCCCAATGCCAGAACCTTTTCCCACTGTTCTACCGATATTGGGCCCACCTCTCTTTCCCATTTTACCTTTTTTTTTTCTCCTCTATTACCCCTTCTTGTTCTGTTCCCTTTAGATACCTATAGATCTCAGAAATAACTCCTTTCGATATATTATGACTTATAATTCTCCTGAGTACAGGCATCTTACTCCATTCCAACTTCCTGTCTCTAAATTGTGCCTCTAACGCATGTTTAATTTGTATATAATTAAGGAGGTAATAAGCCGGTAACCCATATTCATCCCTTAGTTCCTGAAATGTTTTCAGTCTCCCGTCCCTATATAGTTGCGCTAAGAAGTGTACGCCCCTCCGATCCCATTCTGCTAATCTCCCCATTTTCTTAATTTCCTCTAAGTTTTTATTTTCCCATATTGGTGAGAATTCTGTATATCCTCTATACCCCAATATTACTTTTACCTCCTCCCAACACTTTACCATCAATTGGACTGTGGGGCAGCTGGTCCTAAATGAGTCGGCTTCCACTGCTTCCGCGACTGTATTATGTGGGGTATCCCTCCCCAGGGGACCACCCCCTTTTCCTGTCACTGCTGCTAGGTTACCTCCCCTCATATACTGTAATTGGGCAGCCAGAAAGTAGTATCTCATATTAGGTAGTGCCATCCCACCCATTTCCCTTGGTCTCTGTAGTACTTGTAAGCCAATTCTTGCCACACTGTTCTTCCATATCACCTCTCTAAACAAACTTTCCATTTTTTTAAACCAATATTTTGGAATCCAAACCGGTGAATTTTGTATAACATATAATATTTGAGGCATCCACACCATCTTAATTAAATTGCACCTACCGGCTACTGACAAGGGGAGGTTCTTCCATATTCTGATTTTACGCTTTAATTTTGACATAAGTGGAACTAAATTCCCTGCTATATACTGCCTTGGGTCTGCCGTCATATTCACTCCCAAGTACTTCATTTGTTTAACTATTTCTATTTGGGATACCTGTACTGGCAATGGGGTATCGAGGGGATCCACTGATAGGAGAGCAGATTTTTCCCAGTTAATTTCGAGTCCAGAGAAATACCCGAATTCTTTTATCAGGGTCATTGCCGCCACCAATGAGGGCCCCGTGTCCCCTAAAAACAACAGTACATCGTCTGCATACAAAGCAACCTTTTCCTCTTCATTCCCTCTTTTAAACCCCCGGATATCCTGCACCTCTCTCAAGGCTATAGCCAGAGGCTCCATCGAGAGGGCGAAAAGCAGGGGCGACAAAGGGCACCCCTGTCTTGTCCCCCTCTCCAAATGGAACCCCTCTGAACATTCCCCATTTATTCTCACTTTCGCCCTTGGACCTGTATACAGTACTCTTATCCATTGCATAAATCTCGGACCAAATTGAAATTCCGCTAACACCCTCCTCAAATAATGCCACTCCACACTATCGAAGGCTTTTTTCGCATCTAAGGACATACCGTATATACTCGAGTATAGGCCGACCCGAATATAAGCCGAGGCCCCCAATTTACCCCCAAAAAAACTGGCAAACTTATTGACTCGTGTATAAGCCGAGGGTGAGACATGCCTGTCCATCCCTGTGTGTGTCCGTCCATCCCTGTGTGTGTCCGTCCATCCCTGTGTGTGTCCGTCCATCCCTGTGTGTGTCCGTCCATCCCTGTGTGTGTCCGTCCATCCCTGTGTGTGTCCGTCCATCCCTGTGTGTGTCCGTCCATCCCTGTGTGTGTGTGTGTGTGTCCATCCATCCATCCATCCCTGTGTGTGTGTGTGTGTCCATCCATCCATCCATCCCTGTGTGTGTGTGTCTCCATCCATCCATCCATCCATCCATCCCTGTGTGTGTGTGTGTGTCTCCATCCATCCATCCCTGTGTGTGTGTGTGTGTCTCCATCCATCCATCCATCCCTGTGTGTGTGTGTCTCCATCCATCCATCCATCCCTGTGTGTGTGTGTGTGTGTGTGTGTGTGTGTCCAGCCTACCTGTGTCCCGAGCCTCCGTCCCATGCCTTGCCTCCTTGCCTCCGTCCCGTGCCTTGCCGCCTTGCCTCCTTGCCTCCGTCCCGTGCCGTGCCTTGCCTCCGTCCCGTGTCGTGCCTTGCCTCCGTCCCGTCCCGTGCCTTGCCTTGCCTCCGTCCCGTGCCGTGCCTTGCCAGGATCGCCGCTCTTCGTCGGCGCCTCGGCGGCCATTCTAGGATTCAAAAGCCGCGCCTCCGCCTTCGCCTGTGATAGGCGGAACACTGAATTTCCCAGCAGCCTGTGTTCCGCCTATCACGGACATCGTCTCATCCTCGTACTACGGACGAGGATGAGACGATGTCCGTGATAGGCGGAACACAGGCTGCTGGGAAATTCAGTGTTCCGCCTATCACAGGCGGAGGCGCGGCGTTTGAATCCTAGAATGGCCGCTGTCTGTCTGCTCGACACGCTGATCGAGCAGGCAGACAGCGATGACTCGAGTATAAGCCGAGGGGGGCACTTTCAGCCTCAAAAAAGAGGCTGAAAATCTCGGCTTATACTCGAGTATATACGGTAACTGCTCTATTCCCTTTGTTTTCTGAAGGAATCTGAATGTTTAAATAGGCGCGTCTCACATTCATATTTGTGGACCGCCCTGGGATAAACCCAGTTTGGTCCTGATGTATTAATTTTGATATTATATTTTTTACCCTTGTTGCAAGTACTTTTGCCAAGATTTTAACATCTGAACACAATAACGATATAGGTCTATATGATGCGGTCTCCAATTGGTTTTTCCCTTCTTTTGCCAGGACCACCACTGTGGCCTCCATCATTGATTGCGGCAACTGCCCCACTTCAAAAGCCCCATTGAGCACCTGTAGGAGAGCCGGTAAAAGTATCTCCCCAAATTTTTTATAAATCTCTATCGGCAGTCCATCTGGACCTGGGGCTTTCTGATTTGTCATTTCTGCTGTTACTTTTTGCAACTCCTCCAGGGTCAATGGTGCTTCCAAGCCCTCCCTATCTTCCTCCGACAGCCTGGGTAATGTTATTTTCCCAAAAAATTCCTGCATCTCCCCCTCTACTTCGGAGTTTGAAACTTTATATAGTTCCTCATAATACTTTCTAAACTCTTCCACTATTTCAGGTGTTGACTTCCTCATACCTCCCTCCCTGTCCAATATCGCCGGTATTATTGGGGACGAACTATTTGATTTAGCAATCAATGACAATACCCTCCCCACTTGTTCCCCTTCGCCAAAGAAGGACTGCCTTTTCTTCTCCTCTTTCTCCCATATAAGTCTTTTATATTCTACCTGATTTTTCTCCCATTCCTTGGAGCTTTCTTCTGAAGGGGCCCTTATATACCTCTCTTCTGACCTCCTTACCCTTTCTTTTGCTTCTATTTCCTTTGCTAACCCATTCTTCTTAATCTGCGATATCATTTTTATTAGTTCCCCCCTTAAGAAGGCTTTCAAGGTATCCCACATTATTCCCAGGGACGTAGATCCCACATTTATGCTCAAAAATTCTTTTAGATTTTCTTTTACCCCCTCCATGTTATCCATTAGTTCTAACCAAAATGGATTTATCTTCCATTCCCTTCTGCGACATCCTCTCCCTATTGTCATTAAAAACATTACCGGTGAATGGTCCGAAATTCCCCTTGGCTCGTACTCCACCTTCTCCACCATCTCCAGCGCCTCTTCATTACACAGCACCATATCGATCCTGGACAAGGTGGAGTACGTCTTAGAGTGACAAGAATACTGTTTTCTTAAGGGGTTCCACCTTCTCCATATATCCACAAAACCTGTTTCTTCACAGAATTGAAATAACAACCCATTAGGTCCCTCCCTACTACCAACCTTCTGTGGGAACCTATCTATTTTTTGATCCATTATCATATTAAAGTCCCCTGCTATTATGACTGGGATTCCAGGCTTATCCTTTATAAACTTCAGCAGTTCATATAATATTTCTGCATTAAATGGTGGTGGGATATACACAGTTGCGATCACACATACTCTATCTTCTATACCACAAAAAAGGAACACATATCTCCCTTTAACATCTATGATGCTCTGCCTGCAGGTTAGGCCCGACCCAGGATCTATTAAGACACTCACTCCCCTTGAATAGGAGGTGTATGTAGAATGATATTGTATCCTATATTTCCTGTGTCTTAGCACACTGGTTGTATCTCGGTCCAGGTGGGTCTCCTGCAAACAGAGCATCCCATAATTACCCATATTCCCCATGGAAAATAACGCACGTCTCTTCAGTTGTTCCTTCACCCCCGTACATTCCAAGAACAGATTTTAACCTTTTTAGTGAAGTTCCCTACCTTACTGCTTACTCCCATATTTAAAGCCTAAATCACAATATCATACTTTTATTCTCCATTCTACGTGCTTTCTCTGTGTTTTCACACGTGATCTCCCCCTTACTTTTTTCCCTGTGCTCCAAAATTTTAGTCCCACACATATTTTGTATCTCAAATTTACCATATTTCTTATACACATTTTACACACATTTTATATAAATTGGACAATTTATTTCCTTGTGCCTCACTTAATTTCATTTTCTTGTGCCCTTTTTCACTGACCACCGTATTTAATGCAATTTCACACATCAACTTTATACTTAAATATTTTTTGTGCAATTAATAATCCTTTACCATGCCTACCTATATCCTTCCCTATCCTTTCAACCTCCTTTCTCTCGCTATCATTCATCCATTCACACTCCCCATCCCTTTTTTCTTTCCCCTCCCCAACCCTCCCATGCCCCACTTGGGGCCCTTCTAAGGGGCTTCCAACATGACCGTTTTTACCTCCCAGGGTGATATATCTTCCCCACCTACTCGCCCTACCCACCCACTCCCATTACTCTTATTTCTATAACAAAAAATAGTCCACATTACTACCAAGAGAAAAAAAAAAAAAAGGGGGGAAGGAGAAAGGGAGGGAGACAAACAAAGCTATATGGGGGCATTCCCTCTTAGTCCGGAAAAAAAAAAAAAAAGAAAAAAATTTTCTTTCTGTTTTCATATTACAACATTCCCCTCTGTTGCAGCAGACATTTATTTTCCTCCAACCACAACTTAACTTCTTCTGGACTATTAAAAAATATGTTTTCCCCAAATGCTGATACCCTCAACTTTGCCGGATAAAGCAATGCATAGTTCACTTTAAGACTCTGCAATTTCTTTTTGCACTCTATAAACTTGGCTCTCTGTCCTTGCAGCTCTGGGGAAAAATCCAGATACAATGAAATCTTTATCCCATTATATTCAAGATTACACAGTTCTCTTGCTCTTTGAAGGATAACAACTTTATCTCTATAGGACAGCAATTGGATGATTATGGGTCTAGGATGACTTCTTCCTTCCACCATCCTAAACGGTATTCTATACGCCCTTTCAATTGCAAAAAATCTTGATAGCTTCTCACTCCCTACTTTATCCTTTATCCATATTTCCATAAATTCAACAAGATCATTGCCTTCACTTTTCTCCGGAAAACCTAAAACTCTGATATTTTTCCTGCGTATAATATTTTCCATATTGTCCATTTTAGCCATACACAAATTTAACTGGCCCTTCATCATTTGCATCTCCTGTTTCAGCGGGAGTACATCATCCTCCACCTGGCTGACTCTCTCCTCCATATCTGATATACGAGCCGCAGTTTTCTGTACTTCATTTTTAAGATTTAACCCATCTTCTCTTATCTGCTTTAATTGATCTGATACATCATCCAATGATAATTTACATGTATTCACCGCAGATAGAATTTCTTTTAGTGATGGTTCTTTACCTTTTGCCCAAATTTCTCCTTCTGTACCTATCTCAGTGTCCCGTCCAGTCCCCCTCTCTTAGGAGAGATTACTCACGGACGCTTGTGCTTCCGATATTCCACCCATTACACCCGTAGTGTCTCACCGAACTGCCACACATTGCTTTATTTGAACTTGTCGGCTCTATTTCGGTCGTCAAGCCCTGGCTTTTCCTTCCGACTGTTTGCACGGCTGCAGTACTCTGCGGCCGCCCCTCTCCGACTTGCACGTTCTTTTTGGGTGTTTGGTTTGGAGTCTGATTAGGCGTATGGGCATATCGCTCCAGTTTAGAAGCGGCGGCAGCAGCAGCAACGCCCGTCAGCCCGGTCGAGTGACCAGCCTTATCTTTGGAGCTGCGTAATGTTTGTGATCCATTATGTGTGGTCGCCTCCTCCACCCCCCTTTTCCTGGTCATACTTTCGGGTCTTGCGTCTCTTCCACCGGGGGGGGGTAACGCCCGATCCCTCCCTTCGCTTTGATTCCCTCTCTCACAGGGTTTCTTACGTGGGGATCGATGTTCCTCTATGGGAGAGCTTCCTGTGGCGACCTCCACATACCTCCACTGTTGCGCCGTTCGGTCAACCGATTGTACCGTTACACTCGCTTTGGTGGCGTCACAGCTTCGCAGCGTCCCCTCGTTTCGGCACCTCAACGCTCGGCTTCTCCTTCCCTCCTCCTCCTCCACACTACCTCGGCAGCATTAGTCTCTGGAGCGAGCGGTAGGTCTCAGCCCGCCGCGACCTCTCACCCTGACATCCGGTCACGCCCCCAGGATCCTTGCTTGCCGGGACAAAGTTACAGAGAGACAACCATCCTTGTGGCAAACTTTAGATGAGACTTTTTATGGATATCTTTGAGAAATGGCTTTCTTCTTGCCACTCTTCCATAAAGGCCAGATTTGTGCAGTGTACGACTGATTGTTGTCCTATGGACACTCTCCCACCTCAGCTGTAGTTCTCTGCAATTCGAGTGATCATGGGCCTCTTGGCTGCATCTCTGATCAGTCTTCTCCTTGTCTGAGCTGAAAGTTTAGAGGGACGGCCAGGTCTTGGTAGATTTGCAGTGGTCTGATACTCCCATTTCAAAATGATCGCTTGCACAGTGCTCCTTGGGATGTTTAAAGCTTGGGAAATCTTTTTGTATCCAAATCCGGCTTTAAACTTCTCCAACAGTATTACGGACCTGCCTGGTGTGTTCCTTGGTCTTCATGATGCTCTCTGCGCTTTCAACAGAACCCTGAGACTATCACAGAGCAGGTGCATTTATACAGAGACTTGATTACACACAGGTGGCTTCTATTTATCACCATCAGTAATTTGGGACAACATAGGATCATTCAGAGATCCTCGCTGAACTTCTGGAGTGAGTTTGCTGCACTGAAAGTAAAGGGGCCGAATAATTTTGCACGCACCACTTTTCAGTTTTTTTATTTGCTAAAAAAGTTTAAAATATCCAATAGATTTCGTTCCACTTCACAATTGTGTCCCACTTGGTGATTCTTCACAAAAAATAAAAATTTTATATCTTTGTTTTGAAGCCTGAAATGTGGCAAAAGGTTGAAAAGTTCAAGGGGGCCAAATACTTTCGCAAGGCACTGTAAAATTATATTCTTCTGCTACATGATCCCAGACATGCTCCACATCTACCCTACCAGCTCGGATCGATGCTGGAAATGTAAGCAGGATAAAGGTACCAGCTATGAGTAAGCACTAGCCTTAGTGCGAAATGCGTCAGTTGTTAGCATCTTTTGCTGTGATGTAATTTGCTATGTCCTAATATTTGAATAAAGCATTGTTTTTAGCTTTGGAGTGCGGCCGTCCAGAGTTGTGATCCACATTATCAGCAGGATAGGCACCCTCCTCCACATTTACTGGAGCTGTGCGATAATCTTCACTTTCTGGAATGCGGTCCAACAGCTGCTAACCAACCTCCTGGGCATACCTGTTCCCATGAGCCCTATATTTGCTCTATTGGGCCTATCATCACTGAGGGTTGCCACTCGCCACAAAAAACTGGTACGTCCTGTCCTCACAGCAGCGCGATGTCTTATTGCCCTCAATTGGATCCCCACCCCCAAGGTATTATATGCCAGAATAAAAGATATGGAGAATATGGCCAGGATACAGGACAGGCTAGAGGCTCATAACAAGGTGTGGGAGCTCTGGCACCTTTGGGACGACCCAACATGACCAGGTGAAGAAGCTACCACGGTAACCCTTTTTCTTTCCCCTTTCCGTTCCCCCCCCCCCCCCTTCTTCTTTTTTTTTTTTTTTTTTTTTTTCTTTCAATTTCCTTTCTCCACCTATACTTGGAGTATTCTGGTGACTCCTAATCAATATAAGATGTTCTAGGCTACTACACAATGTTACAATGTATATCTGATGACTTCAGATAGGAAAAGGCAGAGAACTTTAGAATGTATTGCGGTAAGTACTGACTGTATGTTTGTTTATCATTCTATTGCTCAAAATGAAATGTACATGCCTATCTGTGTACTGTAAAAGCTGATAAAATGTTTGGGGGAAAAAAACGACTTTGGCTGGGTTCACACTAGTGCGAATTGGATGCGGCTTCCCTGCATCCAATTCGCAATAGCAGGAGATTGTGGCCAGTTCACATCTCGGCAGCAGCTCCGGTGTGATATGCACAGCAACACTGTGCATCTTAGTCTGTTTCGGGTCCGACTTCCGCCTGAAATGGTGAATGAGGATGCACCGGACTCCTGTTGTGAGTTGCTGCGTGCTCATATGTGAACCCAGCCTAAAGGGACTAAAACGTGACACCCCCCCAGAAAACCATGAAGGGCGCAGCCCCCTAAGATACAGATGGTGATGGAATTAGCAGATTGTGGTTAATTGCCACATCAAAGTGTGTAATTTTTGTTAAATGATTTGAATTAAAATATATGCTTTAGTATACTGTAGTTCTAACTCTAATTCAGCCCTTTATGTGCCTTAAAAGTCCCATCCACCAAATTTATGACTAGAGACCAGGAACTTGTCTTTGAAGACCCTACACTCTAGAACAATTGCAGCTCATCCCCTCAGCCTTATTGTTTGTGTTGGCAATCTAGAGACTATAATTTGCCAAGTCTCCAGAATGTCCTTTATCTCTGTGGGGACATTGTCTATTGGCTTTTGCACCAGTCTGGATCTGAGATGTCTGGACCATTTGGTCCAATCTGTCATTTAGAGTACAAAATTGCTCTGCCCCTTTTTTGTTCTGAGGCTGAATGCCTTGCACCAACTTCATGAACAAGGATTGGTTGTACCTGTTCCTTCAGAAGAATGTTTTAAGGGCTTCCATTGAAACCTATATACACTCTCTCAAAACCAAATGAGGACATCTGCTCAATACTGGACTACTGGAACCTCTAAAGATTTTGCTGTGTACCAAGATTCCAAAGAATGAAAAAGAGCTCTTTCTCTCAGACAAGTATTTAAAACATTACATCTGATACAAAAAAGCTATTTACCATTTATCTACCAGCCACAGACTAGTGGAAGTACCTACTTTCTGCAAAAGATAATACATAAATACACTAAACGAAAAGCATAAACCAGAAATGTAGCTAAGCTATCCTTTACAATACAATGACTGCAGTGCATTATCTACTGAAGACTATAAAACAAAATTTGAGTATAGCTAAGGGCTCTCGGACTCATCTCAATTGTTGAATAACAACCTAATGTAAATCTACAAATCTATATGCTATTGAATTAAAATAGCACAACAGGAGCATAGCTTTCATTCCAAACAATAGAAAAACCCTCTGATTTGTTCTACTGCGCTGGACAGAACCAATTCTTGAGGGGGTCTATATTCCATATGTTCACAGCTTACTGTGAAGATGCCTTTCTGTATGAAGATTAGCCGAATTGAGTTTATTCTCTTTAAAAAGGAGGCAACCAAGGCAGGAGGAGAAGAGCTAATCTTTCCTCATAGCTGAGCTCCTTAATGCCTCTTATCAGTTTGGCTGCTCTTCTCTGCACGTTCTCCTGTTCAATATCCCTTTTTGTAAACTGGTGCTCAAAATTGAACTGCATATTCTAGATGAGGTCTTGCTAAAAGGATTTGTACAAGGGCAAAATTATCTCTGGAGTCTATAGATTTTAATACAAGATACAATGCTTGATGGTAGCCTCCTACAAGCTATTTTTTCTTTGCCCATGTTCACTCCAGACCTCTTCAAGGCAATATCCTCATGACTCTGGAGCCATCATATCCAATGCTTGGATCACCCAATGCTTATTTCTAGCCAGACAAAGCTCTTAAAGCTCTCGCTGAAATGGTGGATCTCCAATCTTGCCCTGAAACTGGGAAAATCATGCCTTCACATGCTCTGGAAGGTGGTAATAACAAATGCCAGCCTTATAGGCTGGGGCAGTCTACAACTACCTTCATGTCCAGGGAATGTATTCTTCACAGAAATCAAAACTCCCCATCAACATTCAGGAATGGAGAGCCATTAGATTCTCTACAACAGTGGACATTCCTTCTGCAAAGTCACCCAGTCGAGGTGCAGTCTGACAAGGGCACAGCAATGGCCAACATGAAACTGGGGGGGACAACAGAAGTCAAGTTTCACTAAAGGCAACAAGTCTGCATTAGAGAGCTGGAATTTACATTTCTGCCCTGTAAGTGTAAGATGTGCCCCTCCTTAGCTTGAGCTGGACTTTAGTGATCACTGGAAAGCCCTCTCAATCGATTGGGTAAAATCGGACAATCACACGAGTTGAGGATTATCATGACTACGAGTTCTTTATTTCCTGTTACCGCTTTTATGTGCTTCAAACATTGCATTGTCAGCCAATCAGGATTAGACAAGACATTCAAGACATAACCAATCATAAAACATTGACATTTAGTGCGTCATACGTTAAGCGGAATTTTTAGGGGAATTTTAATTTTTGATAAAAGGTCCCCAGACACATAATTATAAATATTTCATGACCTTTAAAAATTGTCTACAATAATTTCATTTCACCTTAATGTTTCCTACTTCCTATAAAATTCTAAAGCTAGCTCTGACCACAAATGCATCCGGTTTCTTGCAGACTTCAGAAGTAACTTGCAAAGCATGGTGTTTCACTAAACTTCAGTAAATATCTGTTCAAGCAGAGTCTAAATGTAATAAGAGTATAAACTTAAAGGGTGACTCTCCCTACCCTTACAATCCCTCCTCTGATCATGAAGGATGAAGTCCTTTCTTGATCATTCTCAGTACCACCTATGTTCTGAGTAGAACATAGCCATGGCTGTGTCTGGGTCTGAAGTGGGAAGGTTTGAATTTGGCAATTCTACCCATTTAGGCAAAATACAATCTTAATGGAGGCATAAATTGCAATTCCCAGGATAAGTATGATGATGAGGTTAATTCCTACTTAAAGAAATTCATGATACTATCCCAGAACGAACCAAACCAACCTCCAACTCCAGAGAATGGATTCCAGGAGTCTCCCAGACGTCTCATTTGGTCCTGTAATTTTGCCCTTTCATCATTGTGTCCTTTTATATGTTGCTAACAATGATTGCTGCTATATTACATGCTCCATCCCTCCTCTGGATGTGATACTCAGTAACTGCTGCAGCTTGTGCTTTTTGACGTTTTTTAATCTCCTGTCTGTATACAGCAGGGATAATTATAACTCATCCCTGTAAATGTTGCTCTACCCCTCACCCCTATACTGTTATTCCTATTCATTCTGCATGAAGATGTAAGCCAGCACCCAAAAACAATCAATAAGAATACCTTCATAGTTAATACAATTGACAAAATAAAAATAACTCTAACATTGCACCTTCTGGGCTTTGTGGATTAGGGTTTGGGGAAGCCTAGAAGGAATGCAGCCTGGCTGTGGGGCTGGAGGGGAGAGGAACAGGGAGTGATGGGATCAGTCTCTTCAGATCTGAGGGGGGGGGGGGGGGTGGCAGGGAGTGGTTGGGTCAGTCTCTTCGGATCCATTTGGTTCTGGTTTTGGGTCCATCTCTGGTTCTTGTTGCTGTGGCACTTTCTTTATCCTTGATGCGTGGATCCATTGCGGGCTTTAGTCGGTCAGAATTGCTGTCCTGAAGACCTTGAGGACTTCAAATGGACCTTGGAAGATGGGACCTTGTTGCTTGCGGACTGCAAGTTGTTTGATCAACACTTTGTTTCCTGCTATGAAGGGGTGTGTTGGCTCTGTGGAAAGAGGAAAGGTGACGGCAACCTTGTCATAGTATTCAGTAAGGCTACTTACCAAATGTTTCACGTGCTCTTCCTGTAAGGAATATAAGTTGGACTCCTCACCTATTTTAGGGGCTTTTTGTTCAAAGGGAGAGAGACCTGTCCTGGCATGGGGAGTGGTTCTTATCTGGAAGAGTACCCCTGGCAAGAAATGAAGCCAGTTCTTCATAGTACCCTGTGTGGCCTTCCTTAGCTTGTCCTTAATGTTCCTTTTCATCCTTTCCACTACTCCTGCGCTCTGGGGATGGTATGGAATGTGAAGCTTCCATTGTATCCCCAGAACTTTCACTAACTCTCAGGTGAGTTTTGCTGTGAAAGCGGGCCCCTGGTCAGAGTATATGGTAGCAGGTAAACCAAACCTACTGATCCAATGATTATGCATCTAGTAGCTATCCCTGCGGTCTCTCCTGTAACAGGAATGACTTCCGTCCAGGAAGAAAATTTGTCCGCCATCACGCAAAGATATTTGATGTTTCCCTTTTTTGTTTTGGCATATGTGTGAAATCTATCTGTATATCTTGCAGGGGGCCCAAAGGGGGTGGGAGATGTCCATGTAAACCATATTTTGGACCTTGAACATTGTTTTGTGCACAGGCGAGACATGAGTCCACTAGCTGACTGACCAGAGAATGTGCTTTCTGTGTGCAAAAGCTTTGGTTATACAGTTTTAAAAGGCTTTTTTCCTATGTGTCCAGGACCATGAAGGTATGACAGGATTAAGGGAGCAACAGCTTCTGGGATCCCTATGACTCCCTCCTTGTTTGACCACAATCCATCCGGATTACGTGTCAAACCTGCATGAACCCAGCAATCTATGTCTTCGGGTTGTACGAAGAAAAGCACAAGAGAAGCTGTGGAGGGAAAATCAGGAGATAAGAAATCTGTTGAGAACAACATTTGAGTTTGCTCCACAGGTATCTCATTAGCTGCAGCTTTGGCTGCTCTGTCAGCTAAATTGTTACCTTTTAGTAGTTTGTTTTGTCATAAGAATGGCCTTTCACTTTTATAATATTAACCTTGGATGGTAAATGGAGTGCTTGCAGGAGGTTTTCCACCCATTTTTGGTTGGAAATTTGTTGTTGGCAAAACATTTAGAAATTCAGGGTTGGGAGTGTCAGTGAGGTCCGGTCTTGGTGAAGTTGTATTAGTCAATTCTTTAGAACAGTCATGGGTGGGAGTGACCTAACATTACACCTTTCTTTTCTTTCAAAACCATTGAAAAGGCTGCCAGACTGTCCACATATCCCTGAGGGAGACGACGTGTCCAGGTCAGCTGTTGGCCAGGGCCCCAGGTAAAAGGGAAGATTTCCTGAAAATCCTCATGTACATCAATGCTAAAGAAAGCATTGGATAAGTCTAGTACCGTGTAAGTGGTGGATGTGGCAGAAATTTTTAAGATCCCGGTAATGTCTGAAACTATTTAATCCCCGTAGGTCCTGCACCATCCTCCACTCCCCACTGGCCTTTCTGACAGGATTTATGGGGGTATTCCAGGGACTAATGATGGGTTTAAGGATTCCCCTTTGTAAATACTTCAATTTGTGGCTGTATACCCTGTAGTTTGTGTGTAATGGGTATTGTTTCTGAAAGATGGGAGAGGTGTTGCTTGAAAGTAGGGACATATGGAGTGCATTTGATATGTCCTACATCTGTCTTGGACTTCGCCCAAATTGGGTGAGTCTACAGGGGGGCTGGTATGGACATGTAGTAAAATGTCAGGTCCCTTCGCTTAGGCATAGTTAAGTTGACTGCTTTAGCTGTCATACCCCCTTGTAAGTCAAATTTAATGGCTATCGCCATCCTCAATGAAGACATAAGGTCCAGTCCCATTACTGATAAAGGGCAATCAGTGAGGATGGCAAAACTTTGCTTGGTTAAGGGTCTATCCTGCAAGTCTGACACCTGAAGTGGTTGTACAGGGTGATGGTCATTACCCTTTACCCTTACACTAAGCTGTGCAAGTGTGCATATCTCTGGAGTGGACAATTGGCAGGAAGACTTCCTAAGCTGTCAGTGCCTTGATCCAGGGGAGTGGTTTCTGCACCCAGAGATTTTTCAAAATGCCCGAAGACAACGGAGAAGGCAGCGAGGGACCGGACCATTAGCAGAGGTAAGTAAACTGGCCCAAATCAAACATGAATGATAGTCTGTCACTACACAGCAGTCTGTTTTTCTGAGGCTGCTTTTCATTACCTTGCGAACCAGCCGGTAAGTCTGTTCAACTCTTATAGCCCAAGCTGGCCAGCAAAGGTTGTAGATAAAAGCTTACAATGGTCAGCTTTTAGTCCTTTATGTAGAACTATTATTCCAAAAGGTAAAAACTATTACTGTAGTGGCTTAATGGTAGCTGGAGTTCAGCTTTAAATTGTTAGATGGACTAGACTTGGCATAAGTGACTAACGCTACCCTTGCCACTCGCCATGCAGGGTGGATATAAAGCAATAAAACTAATACAGCCACCACATCCAACGATTGGTAAGATTATTTTTGGTTATGCTGAATGCGGCAGGGGTCTGGTGCGAACCTGTTGGTTTTGGGGACAAAATGGGCCTGAATTTAGACCTGAAATGGAGCCAAAGACTCACAAGACCCCTGTGCAATCTGCTCCACAGCCGCTCTGGAGATATGTGAACCGGCTCCACAGAGCCAATCGGTCTCCTGTCATGCAAATTGGATGTGGGGAAACCCGCATCCAATTCAGTTGTGTGAACCCAGCCTTAATCTTGACTTGGGTAGAAGCTGAAGCTCCTGTACATAGAAGCCAAGGGGTAGGGCGAAGTACAGATGCAAGAACTGATTTGGAGAATTTCAGGCACATGGTGCCTCTAGTTTAGTACTGTTGCTGCCTTGGAAACAATTGCATTAAACTTTTTTCATAACTTGCAATCATAAATGGTTTATTTTTATTTATTTTCTGCTTAGACTTGGAAATCTGAGTATCAAGGAATGAAGACAAATGCAATGATTGTGGACACTAGAGAGAAGTAAGTATTGACCAATTTTGTGTTTATAATAGCTGCAATTTGTGCAGATTGCCACCTGTAAGCCTAAAAAAAAAAAAAAAAAATCTTATGGCAGTTATGTATGAATTTAACCACTTGACCACTTAAACCCCCTTCCTAACCAGACCAATTTTCAGCTTTTGGTGCTCACACGTTGAATGGTAGTCATGCAACACTACCCATATGAATTTTTTTTCCTTTTTTCACACAAATAGAGCTTTCTTTTGGTATTTAATCATCACTTTTTTTTTTTTTTTTTTTTTGCGCTATAAATCAAAAAAGACTTAAAATTGTTTTAAAAACAAAAAACTGTTTTTGTTAAAATGTATTGGCGCTGTGGGCACTACAGATCCAGACCACAGTGCTGCTACAAACTCCCCCCTCTCCCCTCGCACTATACAAATCGGTACAGAGAGGGGAGGGAGGAACTGGTGTCATGTCATTTGACAGAGCGATCACGTGGTAAACGGCTGCTACCAGCAGCCATTTACTGTGATCTGATGTGCCTGGTCTTTCAGACCCAGCGGTCACTGATATTTCTGGGAGCGTGAGAGCAGCATTCTGAAAGTACATCCATGGATGCCCTCCCAGAATAAGCCGACAGCGCTGTAGCCTTTTGGCTTTGGCCCGGTTGGCAAGGGGTTAAAATGCAGTTAAAGTAAAGTTCAACCCAAAAAAACAGAGCTTCCACTTTACGTGATGGTGACCCTCTGACATACCACATTTGGCACTTTTTTTTTTTTGTGGGGGTGAATACCCAGCCGCCCCTTCCTTCCCAGGTTCCCAGGTGCCACAGGGCCAGAGGGAAGTTCACCTCTCCCCCCTCCAATCTTCTGGAACACATCACAGGCCCCATAGTGTCCAGCACCTCAGAGGAGCGGGGCTTCATGAGCCTGCATCGCTGGATTGTGGGACAGGTGAGTGATTATTAAAAGCCAGCAGCTACACTTTTTGTAGCTGCTGACTTTTAAATGGGAGGAACTCTGCTTTAAATTACACTAGACAGAGTTTTTCCTTAACCACCAGTGATTTGGGAATTTTTGGAAGGTTAAAAATCCCACTGACCTCTAATGTTCAATCATTTGGGGTTTTATGTTACCGCTGACCACCAATGTAGGGTGGATGGTTTTAGCATGCGCTGACCACTAACTGTGATTCTTTTGGAGTGGTTTGAAACACTTTGCATTGCAACAAAACTGCATTGTGTGAAAACTTGGTTTCACTCTCCAGGGAAATTAAAAAGGAGCTGCAGTCTGCTCACATAATTTGTATTAAAATCTTTGTCATTCTGAAGCTTCCCTCCAACCACTTTGCATATTTTATATATATACTGTGATTCCTTACTTGCCATATATGCTGCAGAAATCTCCCTCCACTGAGTCTGGCTGCAACCATTTTAACTGTGGGCAGCTGGATTTAGAGGCACACCTGCAGCTCTCATTGGTCCTCTTATGACTCGTGCCCCCCTCTATTCCTGGCAAACTCTTACCAGAGCTATACATGTCATAAGCCTAGGCTTTTTACCAGACAAGTAAAAAGTGGGCTGTATAAGAGATTTACTGGCTGAAAGTTTTGGACCCCTTTCAGACATGTGGATGTGCATTTAGCCATCCTCCTTGCTCAAAGGGGTTGCTCTGTTGATTCCCCCCCCCCCCCCGCTGAGCTGGCGGATGACAACAGTGTGCAGGGACAGACCTGTCGGAGACCACTCTCCTCTGCGGGGGATTGGATGATTATGGACCAACTGTCCCTTCCCCCCCATCTGATCCACCAAATGAATGGAAAATGGTATCCATTTGTCTAGATTTTGCAGATCAGATGTCAGCGACCACTCGGATCCTCCTCAAAAAACTGACAGGCAGATCTGAACACTCTGCGCATGTTTTTTTTTCTTAACTTGTCAAGCCTCAGGTAGACCATACTGGGCCTTTATATATATATATATATATATATATATATATATATATATATATATATATATATATATATATATATATATATATATATATATATATATATATATATATATATATATATATATAATTTTTTTTTTTTTATAGCAACAGATACTGTTGACGTATCAATGACAAATATCATTTGAGCTGAGGCCCCACTAGATTGCTTATGAGTATGGAAACCTCAAGATGTATGTTTTGCACTAATTTATTTATTTTTGTTTTAGGCTTTGGGTTTGCAAAAGGAATATCCTGGGCAGCTATATTTTAATCTACTACCTTTTTTTTAACATGACTGAAGATGCGACTGTTTTTACGTAAAAAAAGTACACAATTTTTTATTGACAGTGTTTTAAATACATGTGCTTTTTTTTAAATCTGGCTGTACAATAAAAACGCAATGCTTTCTTACCCAACAATTTTTATCTTTGTATGGTTCACATTGCACAGCCAATACACTAGTCTGCTCATTGGATCTTAAATGAAGGTAAGCAACACTGCTGAAGCCTTCTGTGTTGTATTAAATTCTGGTCAATTATCCCCTCAGCAAGTAGTTTATATGAACGTTTCTACTGTACAATGCAAGGGAGCCATATTTGGATTCTCTGAATTAACAGGTAAACTAAAATTTTAAAACTAAGCCAATATGATTGGTTAGTGACTAAGGGGACAGGGCAAAAGCAAAAAATCCACTGATGCTCTGTCACCAAGGTTAATTAACTGATGGCCTGTAATGTTACTGTCATAACCATAACGTTTATAAAAGAGGAAGGGGATTTAGACCAACAGACCCGGTCTAAAAAGAGGTTAATGTTGACAGCAGTAATTACTCGTTTTAAAATGTTGTATATTAAAAGAATCTTTTCGATACATAACAATGCAGTTGCTTTAGAAAGAATCTATTTTAAACCAGACCTTAAATTGTTAGACGAATTGAACAAAACAGGACAAAACATAACACTAAACGCACCACAAGTCCAGACACGTTGCTATAGTCTGCCAAAACCACTTTATATCAATAAAATTATCTATTCTATTTAGAAGGGCAATTTGGTTCCGTAACCAAATCGCTAAGTGGATATTAAACAGACTAGGTCAACAAAGATTGAAAGGTTAGGAGCAGGGATGAGGAGGATTAATTGATTTTGATCTAAAACTGCAGCCTGAAAAGCAATAGAGATAGTTTGTTAAAAATGACAGGCAGATTTATCCTAGGTTTGTTAGTAGAAGCAGCCAAGGCGACTATCCAATTTGCAAAAAAATTGCATATGCAGATTCTCTTTAAAGTGCAATCAGCTCACACAGGTAGCAAAAATCATCAATGTGCAAAAATTCATATGGAGGATGAAAAATAAAGTCCAATATGAGCATTATCACGTAATCAACACAGTCCATCGGCAAGACACTCAGGCTTACTATAGTGAATTTTAAGCATGGATTTTAACGAATCCCCTTCGGCATGTATCATCTAAATTAACCAACCAAGAGCTCAGCATTGCTCAATTGATCCACAAACACTTTCCATTCCAGCCTGCAACAGATCAAATTAAATTTCCGGTGGCTAAATGCAATCAACTGATCATACCATTCAGGGAGGCAGGTATTCCGGATGGGTCATTATTCCCATTTAGGTATATTTCACAGGGCTGCAACTAGATGTCGTCCAGCTGAAGGGAAGGTTTGAGATTGCTGAGGGAAGAATGTCCCAATCCCTATTTAGTCATTGGACTTTTAGCTTTGAGTGCTCTGCCGTCGATGAGGAGTCCATACAGCACTTAATGCTCCGTTCCTATTCAAACCAAAGTTCACTCCGTGACAGGCGGCGTGTGCAGATCACATGGTACTGTGACGTCAACACGTTTTGCTGGCTTCAGGTAGCGTACCTTCTCGGGAATGATTGGTTGCTTTAGTGAAACACCACTTGTACTTTTACTACTTTATTTTCTTTTATTTTTTTTTTTTAATCCTGCTGTGCAGTGAGCCAGCTGCTCCTAATGTCTAGGACTTGCTTTGCCAAATATGGACCATAGCCACCTTGAATGTCACCAAAATCACTGCCCCTTTGTAATGGGTGGCTGTTTATTTTGACAGTTGCACATTCGGACCAAACTAAGTTCATCCTGAGCCTTAGCTTATCCTTGCTCTGGATTTATCATTTGGTCAGTCAATGATCCAAACAAACCCCTGGATTAGTGATTGTGATAGTAATGAAGCCTCTGGATAAGCATGACAGTCACAAGTATTCCCAGGTCAGCAATTTCAGCCTCTGTACTTTTTTTATTTTTATTTTTTTACTATGGATTTCCTTTAAGGAATATGCTGTGGAATTTGTCCAAATTTTAAATCTGACAACTTTAATTCAGTACCAGCAGGTTTCCAAAAATTAAAGGCCTCCAGTTCCCACACCATATGTAGTGGACGGGGGAGTAGTTCTCCAACCTATAGAAAAATCAGCATATAACCACCTGGGACTGCTCCTCTTCTGCTGGATTTCTTCTCCTACCCCACAGCACTGGGCAGAATGGAGCAGTAACTCTCCAACCCAGCTTGCTCACACTCTGTCATGGCACTTGTCCCCCCCTCTCAGGTGGCCCTGGATCCAAAGATGGCAGCCGCAGCATGTCCTAGCTCCCTCATGGGTTGACTTGAGTCCCATGTTGCTAGGCACAGCAGATGCAGGAGGGCCAGGTGCCATTATGGAGGTAAGTGAGTTGAGGGAGCAAGATCAGCAGGATTTTCATGGAAGAATTGCTTAAGCTCAAGTTGCACTTCTGTCCCCCACCATCACTGCAACTGTGGCAAGCAGTGGGGACTGGCATTGTACCCGTAAGGAAGGAGCTAGGGGAACAGTCTAAGACTGATAGAAGCTGAGCAAAGAATATCTTCACTGGACAATGATCAATGGCAAATGCTGCTATGGAGCAATATAAGCAAGCACAACTCCTACATGCTAAAATAGAAGATTTGGAGTACTGATCCGGAAGAATTAACCTAGGAATAATCTCCCAGAAACATTCAAACCTGGATCTCTGCTAGACATATGTACTACCTCCAGCCCGGAAACTCTGGGTATTCACAACAAATGTGTGGCAGACAGCACCTATTCAATGTGCTCTAACGAGTAATTGCAAGAATCCAAGACCAGTGATCATTAAATACATAAACTATGCAGATCGCTTGACTATCCTGCAAAGTTTCTGGAAAGCTCGTTCCGTGGAATTTGAAGGACACAAGCTCCTGCCCTTTGATTATTTGGCAGAAGTGTCTCACAAATGCAAGGACTTCTTCTAAACGGTATGCTCTGAGCTTTTAAAAAAAAAAGGCATTTGCCCACTTATTTGTGTATATAGTGTGACAATCTCAAATTAAAAAGGAAATAATCCACATAAATTTTGTAAGTGTCCTCTATAATGACTACAGAAAAAACAAATGTCCATAGGTGCCTTAATATTAAATACTAAACTCCAAGCTATTATGTATATTATGTATATGATGTAGAACTAACAAACAACCTCTTACCAGGAGAGATGGATCCCAAATTATAGGGATCAAGTGCTTGATGCAATTGTGATCAGCTGCAGTACTCCATCCCATCAGCTCTATCGGGAGCCCTGGTAACGTGGGTTGCTTTGCTTGGATGCATTTCTATATCCAGGCAAACTAACCAACATTACCAGGTCTCCTGTGAGAACTGATGGGATGGAGCACTGCAGCTGATCACAATTAAAGTAAGCGCTTTTGATCCCTATAATTTGGGATGCATCTCTTCTAGTATGAGGCTTTGTTATACATTGCATAATAGCTTGGAGGTTTCAAGATTCCAATGTAAGGTACCTATAGACAATTGTTTTTTTTTTGTTTTTTCTCTGTAGTCACAATCACTTCAGAATTTTCATGTGGATTATTTGTTATAATTTGATTGCACATTTATATTTGTATATATTGTTAGAATTGGTATTTAGATTTGCGTAGCAGCACTCATACACTATTTTTATGGGTAAGATTCCTTAAATCCCTTTAAGCTCAGGGCAGCAACAGCTGACACAGATCAAGACAGAGCCAAATTCGGGCCTAGGGAACCAAAGGAGCCCTAGAAAAGACCTACAAAAGTGCCTAAAGCCAACATCTCCTTTAGGTCCTTCCCATCATCGCTGAGAAATCCTATACACCAGGCCTATGGTAATATTTCCTCTCCTAGGCCAGGGGGACCGTAGATGTTATAATGTACACTTATACTGCTAACATTTTTGGAGAATTGTCTATAGCTTTGCGTATGGGTGGTTACCTGCTGTAATGTAAAATTTTGGTCTTGGTATGGGACCCTGAATTAACTCCACTTTTTGCTAGCCCACTCGGGAGTGTCCAAACCATAGTATCTTTACACCCCTACCTGCCTATAACTAAGAGAAGATGCAGCCAGGCACTCTTCATCAGGTCACAGGTGAGTGGCCTTGCTTGAAGTGAAATATACATATGGAAAAAATGAAGTCAATCAGTTATGCAGTTTTGCTGTTTTAATTTTGTTCTGTTCTTTCTCTTAATGTCAACGCCGCCTTCTCTCTCAATGGGGAATAATCCTGAGCCAATAAGTCCCAACTTTAACCACTTCAGCGCTGGACCATTTTGCTGGCCAAAGACCAGACTGCTTTTTGCGATTCGGCACTGCGTCGCTTTAACTGACAATTGCGCGGTCATGCGACATGGCTCCCAAACAAAATTACTTTTTTTTTTTTTCCCATAAATAGAGCTTTCTTTTGGTGGTATTTGATCACCCCTGCGGTTTTTATTTTTTGCACTATAAACAAAAATAGAGCGACAATTTTGAAAAAAACACATATATTTTTTTTTATTTTTGTTATAATAAATATCCCCCAAAAATATATATAAAAAAAAAAATTTCCCTCAGTTTAGGCCGATACGTATTCTACATATTTCTGGTAAAAAAAAAAAACACACACCATAAGCGATTGGTTTGGGCAAGTGTTATAGCGTTTACAAAATAGGGGGTAGTTTTATGGCATTTTTAATTTTTTTTTTTTTGACTGCGACATTATGGCAGACACTTCGGACATTTTTCACACATTTTTGGGGGACCATTGTCATTTATACAGCTATCACTGCTATACAAATGCAGTGATTCCTGTGTAAATGGCAGTGAAGGGGGTTAACCAGTGGGTGGCAGTGTAGGGGTTAAGTGTTCCCAGGGGTGTGTTACTAATTGTTGGGGACTGGACTTTCTTTTAGTGAACACTGATCTCTGCTCCAATCACTCGCGGGGGTCCTGACAAGCACACTAGCGTGCTGCCGGCGGCATTAAAGATTGGACGTACCTGTACGCCAATATGCCTGCCTGTGCCATTCTGCCGACGTACATGGGCATGCGCTGGTCAGGAAGTGGTTAATGGTGTACTTTTATAACTACCGTCAATTTTTCCAGGTAGCAGTAATATTTAATGCATCTTTTATCAAGGCATACGGTACTTCTCACATTATGTGAGTAGTTTCATAGAATGTTAAGGGTTTATGATCCCTGGCCAAAATAATGAAGATCCTCAGCCACTTGAAAAGACTTAAAACAGACATAGCACTACTGCAGGAGACCCATCTGTCTGAAGATGATTTCTCCCACATGCAGAAACTGTGGGTGGGTAGAGTCATAGGGTCAGCTGCCAAGGGACGAATGGCTGCAATGCTGATTCTTCTCCACAGCAACGTATCCTTTGAACTGGTCTCTGTGGCCAAAGATGACACGGGCAGAATAATTACAGTGCGCCTAAAGTTTCCCACTAAGGAGCTATTGGTTACAAATGTGTATGCCCAGAGGCGTAACTAGAAACCTCAGTGCCCCGGTGCAAGAAATCAGGAAGGCCCCCCCCCCCCACACCGAAAAGTGTGATTTTGATACTATATATTTTTTTCCACTGTACAACAAAGTAAAACATTTCTGTGCAGCCTGTGTCCCGAGTGAAACCTGTGTCACCAGTGCAGTGGTGGTCCTGGATGGGGGGTGGCGGTGGTGGTCCTGGATGGGGGGTGGCGGTGGTGGTGGTCCTGGATGGGGGGTGGCGGTGGTGGTACTGGAGGTGGGTGGCGGTACTGGAGGCGGATAGTGGTCCTGGAGGGGGGTGGCGGTGGTACTGGGGAGGCATGGTGGTGGTCCTGGAGAGGGGGTGGCGGTCCTGGAGGAGGGGTGGTGGTGGTACTGGACAGCAGGATCCCCAGATACCCCCCTTACTTTAGGGTCCCTAGAAAGTCACCCCCCCCCCTTAAAGAGGTTTTTCTGTACCGTGCTGGACTCTGCTGTGCACCTTGGTCCCCAGCAGATCTCTGCTGCCTCCCCGCAGGTGCGGGGTGGGTGGTTGATCAATCAGCAGCTCTATGATGTTGATGGGATCTTTATGAGCCTATACACACACTGGAGAGGGGTCAGCACGGCTGTGAGTGGACAGCGTGTCTCATGTAACAGCAGCACAGAGACACCGGGATTGGAGTTTAATTTTCCCTCAACAAACACACAGCTGATCTGCTCCCCCTTCGGCCCCCCCTCCCCTCCGGTGTTCTCTGCGGGCATTCAGATGTGAAGCTACCAAGCTCCCATAGAGAAAACAGGAGAGGAGGGGAGGGTGTGCCGAAGGGGAGCAGATCAGCTGTGTGTTTTTGTGTTCCGTGCGAGAGAGGATGAGGGGAAAAAAACTCCAATGCCGGTGTCTCTGTGCTGCTGTTACAGCAGCGACACGCTCTCCACTCACAGCCCTGTGGATAGCAACCATGCTGGGGCCCCCCCCACAGTGATGGAATTCCAGGGCCCAGTCGCGACTGTTGCGACCCTGATAATGCCGCCACTGTGTATGCCCCAAGATCAAGCATATTTCAGTGCGCTGTCAAAAGAGCTATTACAAACACCCCATACTCCACACCTAATACCAGGAGATTTCAGCATGGCCATTGAGTAACACGGAGGCTAGTTCCCTAAAACAAGCTAGGCACCCTAGTCAAGGACATGACACCCATTCTACATCAAATGACTGCTACCTTACAACTAGTTGACCCCTGGTGACTATCTCATCCAACAGAAAGAGAGTATGCCTTTTACTCTTAGGCACATGACTTGTTAGCCAGGTTAGATTACCTCTTTTGCACTACATCATTACTGCCCATTGTTCGTGAGTCTACTATACATGACCTGGTCACCTCTGATCACAGGCCTATCTCAGTAGTACACGACGACTTCATGCCACGGAACAACAATAGGCAATGGTGTTTTCCATTCGCCTTAACACAAAACAAACCTTTTAAACATGTGGTCAGTGTACACAGATGCAACTGCTTCTCACAGGTACAACCCAAATCTTTTCTAGGAAGCAGGTAAAGCGTTCTTGTGTGGCAAAATCATATCCTACGTAACCTCTTACAATAAAAACTCTCAGTGACAATATCACAAAGCAAGTGATAGGCTACAAGCAGCTCATAATCTTTTGAATGTACAGAATACCCCACACAATATGAAACTTTGACAAGAAGCTAAGTGACTTTTTTGATGATTGGGCAGACAATCTAGAACACATCAAATTCTCATACACAGACCTCCAATTCCATAAATATGAAAATAAAAAGTGGGGAAATTTACTAGCAAGGTTATGCAAGGGGACATACCACCCAACCCATATTACTTACTTGAAGGACTCACTGGTTCTGCACATCCCCTAAAGACATAAAATTATAGAATCCTATTACTCTGCTCTCTAGAGTGGAATTTGGGAGGGCGGCCCATATTTGCCATCGGGACATTAGGCACATATTAAATTGAGCTTGATAAAGGGTAATGATCCCGTCAATCCAGGTTAATATCATCCCATGTCCCTTTTAAATGTGGACTCAAAAAGACTCTTGAAAATTCTGGCTTCCTGACTGGCAACTATTATCCCATCTTTAATTCACTCGGTATGGGCAGGTTTCACCAAAAGCAGATCAGCCCCCTCCAACATATGCAATGTCTTTGTAGTGTTGGAATATGCAAAAACTCATCCACTAGCAGATTTAGCCATTATTACATTAGACACAGAGAAAGCTTTGATAATGTCAGCTTTCTCTGGTCATGTAAAATGTTGGATTTTCAGGCCCCTTTTGCCATTTTAGAAACCGTGTATACTCAACGACGGCTAGGGTAGTAGCAGTAGGACACCTATCTGACCGAATCAGGCTCCACAAAGGCACAAGCGAGGGCTGCCTCCTTTCCCCACTACTATTCATCTAGCGATAGAACCCCTTTCTCATTATCTCAGCAGCAAGGCTCCTCTATATGGTATTCCAATAGGACGCGAGGAGCTACACGTGGCCCTCTTCGCTAACAATATTTTCATTTTTTCATCTGCATCCTCCTTAGATTAAGCCAATATACAACACATTTTTAACTAATTTTTATGCTCCTCTTCCTTTCCTCATAAATAACAAACATATCACCCAATTGGGAATCAAAATAGGCAGAGCACCTTCTTCCCTTAACTATCTTAACTAAAATTGTGAATGAATTAGAAACATGGAGGCAGCTGACACTATCGCTTTTTGGGTGATGTGCCTTGTTCAAGATGGTATGTTTTACGCGCCTCTTGTACCCTCTCCAAACCATACCCTTGCTTCTGAAGCACAAAGACATACAAATAATATATTTTATATGGCGCAACAAAAAACCTAGAATAGTTTGAGCAAACTTTACCTCCTGAGGAGCGAAGAGGGGGCTAATCTTCCTAACAGAGTATATAACATATCTTGTTTACAACGTGTGGAGTTGGATTGGATACTCCAAGCCTCAAGGTACACAAACTTCTACCTAGAATCAGCAATGGTCCAACCACACAATTTAACATCAATCCTACACTGAAATTGACCCCCGCCAACCTAAAGCAAAACTTACTGATCCGGGACACAGTCATTGCATGGAGGGAAATGTGAAATAAACTGGGCCTTTCACCATTTATTTATAAATACTTACCCATCCAAGGGAACCCAATGTTCCCTCAAAGTCAACGGTATGAGACATTCTCAGAATGGAGAGATAAGGGGCTGATAACCACAGTCTTCTTATACGATGTGGATATGGGATCTCCTAAGCCCTTCACCTCTTTGGCCGAGGAATTCCACATACCTAACCATCGCTTCCTTCCTGTTTCACAAGTTACTGACTTCATTAGCAAAACTTGACGGAAAAGGCGTACCAGATTTCAAATGTCTTTGATAGACAAACTACTCAACAAGCAAAAATACTCTTGAAGACATCTACAGACCACAAAATTCTCTCCTTATGAAGACTCTACACCTCAGATCTGTACAATCTTGGAGTAAAGATATTACCTGGAGAGGATATACTGGATAATATCCTGGAAGGCTTTACTATTACCCAAAAACTGGTGACAAATGAATCCTGGAGGGAAACTCAGTTCAAACTTCTACACAGAGCCTATGTTACTTTCTCCACGAAACACTCTACACCTCTGGGGCAACTTGTCCTTGGTGTTCAGCCTTGAGACCATCTTTATTTCACCATCTCTGGACATGCTCAGCCATCTCAAACTACTGGGATCGAGTCCTAACTTATCTTTGGAGTAACCAACTACCAACCACCTAAGGACCCCTAGTTTCTTCTGTTTGGATGTACAAAGACGTGCAACCTCTCCAATGAACGTAAAACCTTAAAGCTCCAGAACAACCACCAGTGGATTTTCATATGTCTCCTAGTTGCTTATAGAAACGGCTTTAAGCACTGGATCTCTGCAACAACGCCCACATTCCCAGAAATCAAGAGAGACCTTTAAACACTTCTATTTAGAGAAAAAACGGACACTACAATGCAAAAGGTCAGCTGTATCAAATTCTTTGAATCCAGATGGGGCTGTTTCATTGATAAGAGTTTAACAACATCTGAGGAATCATAACTACAATATCCATTCATATTTGCACCTGGTGGTATTATGACTCATACAGCTAATTCCCCATAATCAATTAATCAATCAACAAGTTTTTGTATCTATTAGGTGATCTGGTCACCCATTTATATATATCGGCATAAAATTAAATGTACCAACCATTACTTGAACTTCTGGCCATCCAGCAAGCTCGGGAGGCTTTTGATCCAAGATATTCTTTCTCCTCTTCTCCTATTCCTTCTCTATTTTCTATTCTACACTTTCTTCTACCTCCTATAATGTTTGTTCTTATATTTGTAATGATATGCCAACAGTTACTTTGTTTTTCATAATAATCAAGGGCTTGAGGCCCCCTTGATCCAAGATAGTCTTTCTCCTCTTCTCCTATTCCTTCTCTATTTTCTATTCTACACTTTCTTCTACCTCATATAATTTTGGTTCTTATATTTGTAACAATATGCCAACAGTTACTTTGTTTTTCATAATAATCAAGGACCTGGGCCCCCTGTTTCTTTAACTTTGTGAGATATTCATAACATACTTTTTATTTTACTTTTTCATTTGAAATACTCAATTATATATAATATATATATATAATTTATTTTTTAAATGACTGGGGGATTGATTGAATTGGAGGAACCACCGATGTCAATAAACAAAAACCTGATTGAGACTCCACTCCAAAATACTGTGTGAATATGTTCTACAAGACAATACAGCAATCACATTCCCATGATACAAAACATATACAGTTTTATTGAAAATTACATATGAAAAACACAATATTTAAAAAAATAAAATAAACTCTTTGGCCAAAAATGTACATCTTTCACTTAAAATATTCATATATACCTTATTTTCAAAGTAGCTCCATGTAAATGGATGTGATGGTTAACTCTAGACCAGTGATGGCAAACCTTTTTTGAGCCTGAGTGTCCAAACTACAACATAAAACCAACTTATTTATTTCAAAGTGTCAACACGGAGTTAAATCTACCAGCAGCTCTGTACAGAGGATGGGACTGATCACCCCTCTGAATGAGCCCTAAGAAACCAAAAACTTACGATTCTGCACAAAAAAAATAAAAAACATTGTAAAAATGCCTGTATTGTGCCTGCTGACAAGGTGATGGACTTTGGCTTCCTCACAAATAATATAAGCCACATCCATTCATGATTATGATGAAAAGCATCTGTGTCAAGTGGAAAATATTTGGATATCGCTATTTATCACCAAGACCGACTCTTGGATCCATTATGTATGCATGGTCTTTATGAAGTGCAAGTTCTCCATGTGTCAGTCCTTTTCAAACCTCCTGCAAATTCAGAAATTAAGCTCCAAGTAGAATGCATGAAGGATGCAGTGCAATAGCTATATTTGGCCTAATGTGCAGGCAATCTATAAAAGGCAAAGTCCACTTCAAGACATTGAGTGCACAGCAGCAATCACTTGTACGCTAAGGCTCAAACAATCTGCTCATAGCTTAAATCATGTAAAGGCACCCATAGGGTAATTATACTTCGCATTCTAGGTCTCGATAGTCCAAATGTGAAAACAAGGGCTGGGTAGAGCCAGTGGATAACATTTCTCACCAGTTTTTTTATTTTTTTTAAAAGGTTTTTATTTGCCAAGTGTTTCCTATATATTATCACAATGCAGTAAACAAGATAAGATGCATTCTGAGGTATATCCAAGTCAATAATGTTTGCATATACAATAAAAGATTGTTCTCCATGTCTTGTTCTTTGTACATTCGGCTACCTTTTTTTTTTTTTTTTTGTCCAAAACAGGTCGAAACTAAACCAAATTGAACCAAATTGAACCAGAAGTACATAAATAAAAACAAAAAAAACGTATGATTCTATAGATGAGATATACATTTCTTGTGCATATAGTACTTCATAGTTCCGAAGGAAATTTCCCTCATAAACATTTGTGCCGTGTGCTGCCGTCTAGCTCCCCACAAGATCTCTCCACCACCATCCCGGTCATATATTCAACTTATGTAATTACATGTCAGTTTGTAGAACGTTTTCAGAGTTAAGCCATTTTCCCCACACTTTATTACATTTTTTGGCTGATCCTCTGGACTCATATGTCATTTTATACATGGTAATGTTAGCGTTAACTACCATAATCCTTTCCAGGCGTTTAGTGTAAGATGCTCTCTTCTGATCCAATGAAGTGCAATTAGTTTCCTTACATAATAAAACAACAGTTTTAATAGTATTCTCACATTGTTGCTCATAACCTCATCTTCTATAATTCCTATCAGTCCGAGAAGTGGGCAACATATGTTTGGTATGTCTAACATATCAGCAATAAATTGGGTTACCTGTGACCACAGCGGTCTTATCCTGTCACATTCCCATACCATGTGCATAAAAGAGCCTACTGCTATCAGGCGTTTATGGCAAGTGGGGTTATCCCTTCGCCCCATTTTATATAGCCTAAGAGGGGTATAATACATTTGTTGTAAGTATCTTAGTTGTATCAGCTTGTCTCTAGCAGAGATGACCACAGGCAGGTATGAGGCCAGAACTCCCTCCCATTGTTCCTCTGTAATTTCTAGTATAATCTCCACCCATTTTTCTCTGAGTTTCCTTTCCTTAGGGTTCACCCTGTCTGCTAGTATATTATAGTATGTGGATATTCTTTTTGTGTGGTCTGGATCTAGTCTTGAGTTTTCCAGCGATACTAGTCCAGTTCCAAACTGAGCATGAGCAGCATGTTTCAGTCTCGTGAACTGGTATTCCCATGTCTCCGGGACATTTAGTTCCCTTTTCAGCTATACAAAGGATTTCAGTTCCCCATTATCATATAACTGATGTAGGTATGTGAGTCCATATTTGGCCCATTTGAAACCATCCTCTAAACAGAAAAATTCCTGTAGATAAGGGTTGAACCATAACGGGGCATTACTGGAGTGGTGCAGAGGACTGTCCATTATATGTTTTATTCAAATCCCCAGTATATTTAGCGGATTTAAGCATTTCATTACCCTCTTCAGTGGGGGTCTTTCCTCTGGAAAAAAAAAAGTTTAGTAAAGTTTCATATGAGGTTACTGCTGCTGCTTCTACTGCAACTGCAGCATTGTTTAGTTGTGGGAACATTCGCCAGTGGATAAATACTAGTTGGGATGCTAGGTAATATAGACGTAGGTCAGGTATTTCCAATCCCCCTCTTTGGACTGGCAATTGTAGTATATTCAAAGAGACTCTAGCTGCCTTATTGCCCCATAGGAAAGATGTCAGCAAGGAATTGATATGTTTGATAATTTTCTTCAGGATGTAATTTGGGGCATTGGAAAGTACATATAGGAATTTTGGAAGGAAAATCATTTTAAATAAATTGGCCGTACCGTAGAGTGTAAGTGGGAGATCTTTCCATTTCTGTATTCTATCAGTAAATGCTCTGATCATGGGCCACAGATTAGCTTCAGTGATTGAGTCTACCGGTAGTTGGATCATTATTCCCAGGTATTTAAACTTTTCTACAATGGCCAGAGGGCATTGAGCTGGGAGGGTTAACCACTTAAAGCACCCTAAAGTGGAACCTCCGCTGATCGGAACCCCCCCCCTCCGGTGTCACAATTGACACCTTTCAGGGGGGAGGGGGGTGGAGATACCTGTCAAAGACAGGTATTTTCACCCACTTCCGGGCATAGACTCCCACGGGAGTCTACGCCATTTCCTGCCCTGCCGCGCTGTCTGCTGGGACACACACGGGTCCCAGTGACAGCGCGGAGATTTCCTATTGCGCGGCGCAGCTCACGCATGCGCAGTAGGGAACCGGGAAGTGAAGCCGATTCGCTTTACTTCCTGATTCCCTCACCTCGAATGGCGGCGGCAGCCGCCGAGGCCCGAGCGGTCGATCGGCCTCGGCTGCCGGCATCGCTGGAACCCGGGACAGGTGAGTGTCCATTTATTAAAAGTCAGCAGCTGTAGTATTTATAGCTGCTGGCTTTTAATATTTTTTTTTTGGGCGTAATCCCTCTTTAAGCCCCGGACCAATTGTCAGCCTAAGGACCAGAGGTCTTTTTACAATTTGGCACTGCACTGTTTTAACTGGTAATTGCGCGGTCATGCAATGTTGTACCCAAACGAAATTTGCGTTCTTTTCTTCCCACAAATGGAGCTTTCTTTTGATGGCATTTGATTGCCTCTGCGATTTTTATTTTTTGCGATATAAATGGAAAAAGACCGAAAATTTTGAGATAAAAAGATGTTTTCTACTTTTTATTATAAGAAAAATCAAATAAACTAAATGTTAGTCATTCATTTAGGCCAAAATTTATTCAGCCACATGCCTTTAGTAAAAAAAATAATGTCAATAAGCGTATATTTATTGGTTTGCGCAAAAGTTATAGCGTCTACAAACTAGAGTACATTTTCTGTAAGTTACACAGCTTTTAATTTATGACTGCCTATCTCATTTCTTGAGGTGCTAAAATGGCAGGGCAGTACAACCCCCCCCCCCCCCAAATGACCCCATTTTGGAAAGTAGACACCCCAAGGAAATTGCTCAGATGCATGTTGAGCCCATTGAATATATTTTTTTTTTTTTGGTCCCAAGTGATTGAATAATGACAAAAATTAATAAATAAATAAAATATTTACAAAAATTTGTCACTAAATGATAATTGCTCACACATGCCATGGTTATATGTGGAATTGCACCCCAAAATACATTTTGCTACTTCTCCTGAGTACAAGTGTGGGACTTTTTGGGAGACTAGCTGCGTACGGGGCCCCGAAAACCAATCACCACCTTCAGGATTTCTAAGGGCGCAAATTTTAGATTTCACTCCTCACTACCTATCACAGTTTCGAAGGCCATAAAATGCCAAAATAGCACAAAACTCCCCCAAATGACCCCATTTTGGGAAGTAGACACCCCAAGCTATTTGCTCAGAGTCATGCAGAGTATTTTACAGCTCTCATTTTTTTTTGAAAATGAAGAATGTAAAGAAAAATATATTTTTTTTTTTTTCAAATTTCAAAACTTTGTGACAAAAAGAGAGATCTGCAAAATACTCACCATACCTCTCAGCAAATAGCTTGGGGTTTCTACTTTCCAAAATGGGGTCATTTGGGAGGGAGTTTGTGCCATGTGGGCATTCCATGGCCTCCGAAACTGTGATTGGCAGTGAGGAGTGAAATAAAAAATTCACACCCTTAGAAAACATGAAGGCGGTGCTTGGTTTTTGGGGTCCTGAACGCGGTTGGCTCCCAAAAAGTCCCACACATGTGGTATCCCCATACTCAGGAGAAGCAACGGAATGTATTTTGGGGTATAATACTACATATGCCCATGTCATGTTTGAGCAATATATCATTTAGTGACAACTTTGTGCAAAAAAAAAATATATATATTTTTTTTCCCCACGTGTGTCAAAATATAAAATATTCCATGGACTCGACATGCCTCTCAGCAAATATCTTGGGTTGTCTACTTTCCAAAATGGGGTCATTTGGGGGGGTTTTTGAACTGTCCTGGCATTTTATGCACAACATTTAGAAGCTTATGTCACACATCATCCACTCTTCTAACCACTTGAAGACAAAGCCCTTTCTGACACTTTTTGTTTACATGAAAACATATTTTTTTTTGCAAGAAAATTAAGTTGAACCCCCAAAAATTATATATTTTTTTAAAGCAAAGGCCCTACAGATTAAAATGTTGGGTATCGCATTTTTTTTCCCCACACAGTATTTGCGCAGCGATTTTTCAAACGCATTTTTTTTGTGAAAAAATACACTTTTTTTAATTTTAATGCACTAAAACACACTATATTGCCCAAATTTTTGATGAAATAAAAAATATGATCTTAGGCCAAGTACATGGATACCAAACATGACATGATTTAAAATTGCGTACAAACGTGCAGTGGCGACAAACTACATATATTTTTAAAAGCCTTTAAAAGCCTTTACAGGTTACCACATTAGATTTACAGAGGAGGTCTACTGCTAAAATTACTGCCGTCGATCTGACCTTCACGGTGATACCTCACATACATGGTGCAATTGCTGTTTACATATGATGCCAGACCAACGCTTGCGTTCGCCTTTGCACAAGAGCAGAGGGGACAGGGGAGCTTTTTTTATTTTTTGCTTTTTTATTTTATTTTTAAACAGTTCCTTCCATTTTTTTTTTTTTTTTATCATTTTGTTATCTTAGGGAATGTAAATATCCCCTATGATAGCAATAGGTAGTGACGGTACTCTTTTTAAAAAAAAAGGCAAGCCCTCCGTCGGAATTTCGACCATATGTACGTGGTATTAGGAGCAAAATCGCTCCTCCGCCACTGCTGCCCCCATACTTCGGCATATATGCACTTTTTTTTAAACTGTAGTGGTGAAATCACCTCCTACAGCGTTGGAGTCACGGCTTTATGTATCGTGGGAGAAAACGCTGTTGCTGTCAAGATAAATAAATCTGGGCTGCAACTGAATGGCGTACCTGCTAAGCAAATTATGGTTAACATTAACAAAACAAAGTAACATTACAGTGTAACAGTAAAACCTTACCATACCATACCTGCAAAGCAAATACCAAAAAAAAAAACATAGTAAAAAAAAAAAAAATTTTTTAACACAACCTGTGCCTAAAATATATATATATGCCGAAGCATGGGGGCACCCCCCCCCCCCCCCGCAAAAAAGTTATGCCGCGTACACACGGTCCAACTTTTCCATGGGCAAGCCCTCCGTCAGAATTTCGACCGTATGTACGCGGCATTAGGAGCAAAATCGCTCCTCCTCCCCTGCTGCCCCCATGCTTCGGCATATATGCTCTTTTTTTTTAACTGTGGTGGTGAAATCACCTCCTACAGCACTGGAATCACGGCTTTATGTATCGTGGGAGCAAACGCTATTGCTGTCAAGATAAATAAATCCGTGCTGCAGCTGGATGGCGCACCTGAAAACAAAACAAATGGTTAACAATAAAACACAGTAAACAGTAAAGTATAAAAAAAATTACATACCTGGAAAGCAAGCATGATAAAACATAATAAGATATTGCAGAATAGAATACAGTAAAAAAGAGCAACAATAGAGAGAGAAGAGAGAGAGAGAACAATAAAACGACAACTACCGTATTTATCGGCGTATAACACGCACTTTTCTCCCCTTAAAATCAGGTGAAAATCACGTGTGCATGTTATACGCCGATCTTCCGTGATTTCTGAGCGATTTTGCGCCTCGGGGCGGCTTTCAGCTGCCTTCGGCTCTTTTCGCACCATTCGGCCATTCTAGGCGGCCTTCGGCCCTTCTCGGAAAACCGCAGAGAATGGCCGAGAGCGGGCGAAAGTCGTCGAGAACAGCCGAAGGCGGCGGAAAGCGGCCGAGAACTACCTGGCGCCGCCGAAATACACAGGACATCTCGGTGGCGCCATTTTTAAAAATCTGCAACTAACAGACAAGGGGACAACGATGCACAAGGCTGCAATGATAGACAGGCTGCAATGATGGACAGGCTGCAAATGACACTGACAAGGCTTCAGATGGACACTGATAAGGTTGCATTGATGGGCATTTAAATGTAAGTTTTTTTTTCCTTAAATTTCCCTCCTAAACGTTTTTTTCCTTAAAATTCCCTCCTAAACTTGGGGTGCGTGTTATACACTGATAAATACGGTATTTTTGGTTTTTATATTTTATATATTTTTTTTTATTTTACATTTTTTTTACACTTTTTTTTTGGAACTGTAACAACTGTAATGGTTCGGGTCTCTCAAAATGCGATGGCATCTTGGGAGACCCTGTTTTAGTGTGTCCTAGCCTGTGAAATGCTGTACCCTATGCTAAAACTTCACTAGTGTGTGGTAGCGTTTAAAACATTCACCAATGCAAAGACCAGGATTGCCAGGACAGCGTGGACAATAACAACGGGTGTCACACCTATATTCGCGCTTGGTACAGACACGACATCTTCTTTGGGGGGTTCGTTGGGTAGGGGTACTCTCGAGGACATATGGAAAATGCGCCTCATGCAGCCGGCTTACTGCATTTGGTTGGGAATGGTGAGGTGCAGAACCGTCTGGATACAGAAGGTCCGTGACAATCTCTCTCTGGAATAAAAGAAAGGATAAAGTCCCGCCTGAAGCTCTGTATAGCACATGAGCATTCAGCAAAGCCAATTAAAATAAGTAAACAGACACTTTTTTGTACCAGCGTCTGGCCTTACAGGCAACTAGATACGGCGCCAACAACTGGTCATTGAGGTCCACCCCTCCCATATTTTGGTTATATTCGTGGACACAGAGGGGTATCTCCACAACACCAGTCGCCGTAGGAATTTGGACCGTCGTGTCTGCATGAAGGGAGGTAAGAACGAAAACATTCTTATTATCCCTCCACTTCATAGCGAGCAAGTTATTACACAGTAAGCAGGCTCTCTCCCCCAACCTAAGATGGGAATCTACAAGCCCCTGGGGAAAGCCCCGGCGATTAGGTCGCACGGTGCCACATGCTCCAATCTGATGATCAAACAAATGACTAAACAGTGGCACGCTCGTGTAATAATTGTCCTCGTACAAGTGGTACCCCTTTCCTAATAAGGGTGACACCAAGTTCCACACTATCTTGCCAGTGCTTCCTATGTAGTCAGGGCAGTTCTCCGGCTCTATGTAACTATCTTTTCCCTCATAAACCATAAAGCTCCATTCCATGTATAGCCTGTTGCCCTGTCACAGAACTTATAGAGCTTGACCCCGTATCTGGAACGCTTGTTGGGAATGTACTGTTTGAATGACAAGCGGCCAGAAAATTTAATTAGGGACTCATCAACGCAGAAAACTTGATGGGGAATAAACAAGGCTGCAAAACGTTGGTTGAAGTGGTTTATGAGGGGCCGAATTTTGTAGAGCTGATCGTATTCAGGGTCTCCACGAGGACGACAAAGTTCATTGTCATTGAAGTGCATGAACCGCAAGATTGCTCGTATCGTTTCCTGGACGTGGAGTTAGAGAACACGGGCATATGGTCAGTCGGATGCGTGGACCAATATGTCCGCAACGTCATCAATTTATGTGTGCCCATGTTGAGGGAAAGGCCCAGAAAGGTCTTAAATTCGGAAACCCTAATTGGTTTCCAATCTCTGGCAAGGGAAGGCAACTGGGGATTAGCGGCGATGTGTTGACCAGCATATAAATTAGTTTGGTCCACAATAGATCTATAGAGATCTTCCGTGAAATACAGTGAATAAATATCAAGTGGCATAAAATCAGCTGTTTCCACCTGAATACCGGATTGGCCAGTGAATGGGGGAAAGTACTGGTGCTGCAGAAGTGGTGGGCACCCAATCAGGATTGGTGAATTCTGCAGGAAGGCCACTATGGGAAGGACGGGCCTGCCTTTGTCTTCTTCTTGGTGGCAGCGGGACACTACTCGTGCTTGCCACCTCGTCAGCTTGAACTGTACTTATGGGACTCGCCACGTCACCCCATGTTACTGCAGTGCTGGATGTACGTCCAGGGTGTACTAGGCTGCTGGTGCTTGCCAGTTCACCAGAAGGATGAGCGGCGCTAGTACTGGCTCTCTGCTCCATACGAGGGACCTGCGGTTCTTGCACCTCAACAACATCAGAAGATCGGGGTCCAGTACGCCTGACCTTAGCAGGGACCTCACCTTCGTCGTCAGAGCTATCTGTCATGGAGCCACTGTCCTCTACAGGATCGTATTCTGAGCCTGAATCTGACAGATGAGTGACTTCCTCTTCACTATCTGTCATGCTCAGAAACGTGTAGGCCTCTTCACTAGTGTACCTTCGCTTTGCCACTTTGGGCTCTAAATTTAGTGGTACACTAGTGAGACTCACAGGTAAAAAAGCACCTAGGCTGTCAGCGACTGTATAAAACGCTACTAAAAAAAACTGTTAGCGATCGCAGGGATCAAGGCTGACTCTGCGAATGCTGCAGTTATGTGTGTTGTGTTTTGTAAGTGACAGTGATCGATCGATACTGCACTTGGGTGGGCTGGGCTGGGCGGAAGGGCAAAACGCAGGTGCTAGCAGGTATCTGGACTGATCCCGCTAACAATGCGTTTTTTTGGAACCCTAAACTGCTGGGGACGCTAGTGTAGATCTGATCAGATCAGATAATGATCTGTTCAGATACTATACCACTAAGGGAGGTGTATGCTTTGCGCGTGGGTGTTAGCGGTACTGGCCCTAACCTAGCGCTGCCTGGGGTGACGCAGACCCTATCTGACCCTAAAACCTAATTTATATCACCCGCCGGGTGATCAGGGAGTTAAACCTTTATTGGGTAATAAATGGCGGGTGACCTGATGCTATAAAAAGCGAACTAACTAACCAGCGTCACCCGTAACACTTATATGGTGATCACTGGTGAAAGGGTTAACTAGGGGTAATCAGGGGGTTAAAACCTTTATTAGGTAGTATATGGGGGTACCTGACCCTATATAAAAACCTGACGGGGAACCTAAATAACTAAATGGCAAACCAACGTCACCAGTGACACTTATACGGTGATCACTGGTGAAAGAGTTAACTCTAGGAGCAATCAGGGGGTTAAAACCTTTATTAGGTAGTATATGGGGGTACCTGACACTATATAAAAACCTGACAGGGAACCTAAATAACTAAATAACTAATTGGCTAACCAGCATCACCAGTGACACTTATACGGTGATCACTGGTGAAAGGGTTAACTCTAGGGTCAATCAGGGGGTTAAAACCTTTATTAGGTTGTATATGGGGGTACCTAACACTATAAAAACCTGGCGGTGAACCTAAAATATAACTAGCTACCTAGCGGCACCAGTGGCACTAATGCAGCGATCAGAAAAATGATTGCTTAGTGACACTGGCAAAAGGGGGTGAAAGGGTTACCGGGGGGGCAATCAAGGGGTTAAACCTTTATTAGGGGGGGTAGGGGGCTACCCTGGACCTAAAGGGGCCTAACACTAACTGCCCTGACACTTTTTACAGTCACAACTGACACTAAATGCAGTGATCAGTAAATAAATGATCACTGCAATCAGTGACACTGGGAGTGGGGGGGGGGGGGGGCAGGGGGTGATCGGGGGGTGACTGGGGTGATTTGTGTGCCTATGTGTACCTACGTGTCAGTGTACTGTTGGTGCACTTACTTGGATGTCTTCTCTCCTCGCCGTCCGGTCAAAAAGACCGCCACGAGGAGAGTGACATCACTTCCTCCTGCCTGTGTTTACACTTACACAGGCAGGGGAAGCTTCTCATTCGCCAGGAGCGATCGCGAGGGGATGGCCAGAAACTAACAGCCATCCCCTCATCCCGGATCGCTCCTGAAGCGAAACGGACCACCGCAGCCAGCGGGAGGGGGTCCAATCGGACCCTCCACCCGCTGGGAGGCAGGCACCTATGGGTAAGTTCTTGTGCCTGTCTGTGCCATTGTGCCGATGTAGAATTACATGCAGTGGTCCTTAACTGGTTAAGTTGGCTGGGGGTCTAGAGGGAAAAGGACAGACTTGGTCCAATTGATTCGGAAGCCAGAGAAATCTCTGAATTTTTGAATCAGGGTGACTGCTGTAGTTCAAGACTAGGGATGAGCCGAACACCCCCCGGTTCGGTTCGCACCAGAACTTGCGAACGACCCCCGCGTTCGGTACGAACGTTAGAACCCCATTGAAGTCTATGGGACTCGAACGTTCGAATTGGAAAGTGCTAATTTTAACGGCTAATATGCAAGATAGTGTCCTAAAAAGGGTTTGGCGACCTGCCTCCTGCCTCAGGGGACATGGGTCACTGCAAAAAAAAGTTTTAAAAACTACCGTTTTGGCGGGAGCACTGATTTTAATGACGATTAAAGTGAAAAAAAAAAGTGAAATATTCCTTTAAATATGGTGCCTGCGGGGTGTCTGTAGTATGCCTGTGAAGTGCCACGTGTTTCCCGTGTTTAGAACAGTCCCTGCACAAAATGACATTAAACGGAAATAACACCATTTAAAACTGCTTGCGGTTTTAATGTTATATCTGGTTCCTGCAATATGGTTGAAAATCATTGAGAAACATGGCATGGGTAGCCCTCCCTGCCCATTACCAGCCTATTTGGGTCTTGTACGCATATTAAGGGGAACCCCGTACCCATATTAAAAAAAGGAAATGCGTGTGGCCCCCAGGCCCTATATACTCAGAACAGCAGTATACAGGCGGTGCAAACAAGACAGGGACTGTGTAGGTTTGTTGTGTTAAGTTGAATCTGTTTGTCATTTTCAACCGGTACATTTTTAAAGTGTAGCTCCAGTCAAAAAAACTATCTTTAAGCTTTTTGGAAAACATAGGGAAGGGTTATCACCCCTGTATAATTTGTTTTGTCGTCCATCTTTTTTCATCTCACTTGCTGCTGTCTCCTTGCGTTTGCAAGTAGGAGATGTTTGTAAGTTGGATGTTTGAAAGTAGGGGCCTGCCCTATATTATAGCGGTATGTACTGGGTACAGAGCACGCAGACAGCACGCACTATCTCCTAACACTACTGACTGCAATCTCTATTATTAACCACTTGTTAGCCCAATGTTTGCATAAAGTGAAAGATGAAGTTATGCTGAGTAAATAGATATCAAACATGTCACTCTTCAAAATTGCACATGCCCGTGGAATGGCGCCAAACGTCGCTACTTAAAAAATCCCCATAGGCGACGCTTTAAATATTTTTTTACTGGTTACATGTTTTGAGTTGCAGAGGAGGTCTAGGACTAGAATTATTGCTCTCGCTCTAACATTCTCGGCGATACCTCACATGTGTGGCACATGCGAGCACATGGGGACATGGGCGCTTTAATTTTTATTTAATTTTTTTATTGTTCATTTTACTTTATTTATTTTAGTTTGACATTTTTTTTCCCAAAAATATATTTTTGATCACTTTTATTCCTATTACAAGAAATGTAAACATCCCTTGTAATAGGAATATGGGGTGACAGGTCCTCTTTACAGTGAGGAGGGTGGTGAGGGGTGGGGGGCGTCTATGGCTGGGTATTTCAGGGTATCACCGAGTATGGCTGGGTATCTCTGAGTATGGCTGGGTATGGCAATTTATGGCAGGGTATTACAGAGTATTGGCGGGGTATTGGCGGGGTACTACAGAGTAATAGCAGGGTACTGCAGAGTATTGGGGGTACTGCAGAGTAATGGCGGGTACTGCAGAGTATTGGGGGGTACTGCAGAGTAATGGGGGTTACTGCAGAGTAATGGGGGGTACTGCAGAGTAATGGCAGGGTACTGCACTGCAGAGTAATGGCGGGGTACTGCACTGCAGAGTAATGGCGGGGTACTGCAGAGTAATGGCAGGGTACTGCACTGCAGAGTAATGGCGGGGTACTGCACTGCAGAGTAATGGCGGGGTACTGCAGAGTAATGGCGGGGTACTGCAGAGTAATGGCAGGGTACTGCACTGCAGAGTAATGGCAGGGTACTGCACTGCAGAGTAATGGCGGGGTACTGCACTGCAGAGTAATGGCGGGGTACTGCAGAGTAATGGCGGGGTACTGCAGAGTAATGGCAGGGTACTGCACTGCAGAGTAATGGCAGGGTACTGCACTGTAGAGTAATGGTGGGGTACTGCACTGCAGAGTAATGGCGGGGTACTGCAGAGTAATGGCGGGGTACTGCAGAGTAATGGCAGGGTACTGCACTGCAGAGTAATGGCAGGGTACTGCACTGCAGAGTAATGGCGGGGTACTGCACTGCAGAGTAATGGCGGGGTACTGCAGAGTAATGGCGGGGTACTGCAGAGTAATGGCAGGGTACTGCAGAGTATGCACTGGTATTGCAGAGTATTGGCAGGGAATTGAGGGGTTAAATTCGGTGAGCAGCGATGTGGGCACTGCAGATGCAGCCCACATCGCTGCTGACACCGATCTCTTTCCCCTCCGCTGTACCGATCGGTACAGAAAGGGGAGGGAGGAACAGGCGTCATAACATGACGCCGGTTTGTTTCCAAGTGATCACTCCGTCATTTGACGGAGCAATCACGTGGTAAACGGCCGCTATGAGCGGCCGTTTACCGTGATGCGCCGGGTCCTATGGACCCGGCGGTCACGGATGCTCTCGAGTGCGCACACCTCGGGGCACGCGAGAGCAGAATTCTGGGAGGCCGTTAATTAACGGCCTCTCTGAGTTAAACAACCGCCCTGAAGCCGTTAATTGGCAATGGGCAGTTGTTAAGTGGTTAAAGCTAGATCACTAGCTATATAGGTGAGGTGAATATAGTGGTGTATACTGCAGTCAGGGCACAGACAACAACCACTACACAGCAGCAAGATAGGAAATCAGCCAAAAACGATTGGTGTGTACTGTGTTGAAGGTACACAGAACACCCACTGCTTCAGATGCAAAGTAACACACTACAGGAGGCCGCCTTAAAGGCGGCCTTATATAGTGTGGGGCGTGCACTACACAGCCTGAGCTATGATTGGCCACAGGCAGGATGCCTGTGGCCAATCATGGCTCTCCTCGCTGCCGGCGCTGCGATTGGCCAAGCATGCGGGGTCACAGTGCATGCTTGGCCAATCATCGGGCAGCAATGCACTGCGCCAACGCAGTGCATTGTGGTCTGCGCGCGCGTCACTCGAATTTTGACGCGAACGGCCAAAACGTTCGGAATTCGCCGAACGCACGAACAGCCAATGTTCGAGTCGAACGTACGCTCGACTCGAACACGAAGCTCATCCCTATTCAAGACACATAAGAATATTTTAAGTATAGGAGCATGTCGTCCGCGTATAATGATACGCGTTCCTCCAGGTACCCAACCAGAAATCACTGTAGAGTGTCGCTAAAACTGAGCTTAGCTGCCAGTGGTTCAATGAGCAGGGCAAATAGGAGAGGAGACAGGGGCACCCCTGTCTCGTTCCCCTGTAAATCTGAAAGGAGTTAGATATAAGTCCATTTACTCTAATGCTTGCTCGGGGGTCTTTATATAATAGCCTAATCCAGGAGATACATTTTGGTCCAAAACCCATTTTGCCTAAGAGGGAGAATAAATAATTCCATTCCATGGAAGCAAACGCCTTTTTGGTGGCTAAAGATGCTATTACTCGTTTGCCCTTATTCATATGTTGGATCTGCAGGTTGACATATAGTCTACGCAAGTTCATTTGGGTAGATCTGCCAAGTACGAACCCTGTCTGATCTGAATTAATTCGTTTAAGGATCACCGACTTCAATCTACTGGCCAGAATTTTGGCCAGTGTTTTGACGTCTGAGTTTATCCGGGAGATTGGTCTGTATGACTCACATTCTCACGGATCCTTCCCAGGTTTGGGGATCACTACAATTAAAGCCTCCCTCATAGATTCTGGTAATATGCTCTCTTTTCCTGCTATAAAAACTTTTGGAGAGTTGGAGCTAGTTTCTCCTTATGTAATTGGTACCACTCCATCGGGAGCCAATCCAGGCCGGGTGATTTACCAAGTTTGAAGGAGGAAATTATGACGCTTATTTCTTCCAGTGATATTGTCTGTTCCAAAGTTTCCCTATCTTCCTGATCTAGTGAAGGGAGGGTTAAATCATGCATATAGAGTGCTAGTTCCTGATCAGTATTTTGGGTCTGAGTCTCGTATAGGGTCTTGTAGAAGTTCAGAAAGGCGTTTAGAATCTCCTGAGATTCCCCTACCACCTCTCCATTCGTTTTTTTGAGCTTCATTACCGAGATCCGGGTATAGAGTGGTTTCGCTAGGAAGGAGAGAAGGCGACCGCTCTTGTCTCAAAATTCAAAGTAGGACCTATCCTGGCGTAGTTGCTTTTTAGCGGTGTGCTCAGTCAAAAGTAAGCTGTACTGTCGCGTTTGTGCCTGCCAAGACGTGTATTTACTAGGTGTCGAGTCAATAATTGATCGCTTTAGAGAAATTTCTAGTCTCTGTGGTAAAGACTCCCCTCATGGTTGCCTTAAAGGCATCCCATTGATTGGCCATTGGTGTTTCCATCCCATTCTCCTTCCAATGTCGATCAATGCTCGTTTTGCATTTAATAGTGATGTATTCCTCTTGGAGCCAGTTTGTATTCATCTGCCATTGTCTCCTTCCCCGTAGAGCTCTCAGATCCAGTGTAACCTCCAAGGGAGAATGGTCTGATATAGCTCTAGGGAGATGTCTGACATCAGATATTTCTGACTAGTTTAACCTTTACAACCACTAAGTTTTTTGTGCTTTCAAAAATCCCTGGACTAACTAATGTTAACAGAATAAGCAACTGCTCATAGTAACATGAGCTAAAAAAATTAGCATGTTATAATGTAAGGAGCTACACACATCTGAACTGACCCATCATAACATGACCATTGAACATTAACCGTATGAGCTCAACTGCTACCCATTTTTTCATAATTGGTTTCATATGCCTCCATGTCCCCAACGTTATCTATCTATCCTCAAATGCCATTAAGGCAATAACCTAATCCAAGGTGGTTTTACTTGTTGTTGCACATGTATGTCAGCATGTTAAGCTTTTTTATGTTTCTTTACAGCCTATACATCTGCGTAAGTCCCCCAAAATAAAAGTATATTTTATGTTAATAGTTTGGTTGAAAAAAAAAGACACAACTCCTTCTAGTTCAACCAATAAAAGTAAAAAATAAAAATTATACAATTTTCTATGCCCAATCCTATACCCACAGTTGATCCAGAAAAAAAACCCCAGCGGGGGGAAAACATTCCTTCCTGATCCCCCAAGAGACAATTGGATATTCCGTGGATCAACTTTACCTATAAATGTTAGTATCTAGTGATGGACGAACTTCCGACGGGACGTTTCGCGAACGCGAAATGCGAACGGACCCAAACGTTCGCGAAACAGAACGTTCGCCGCGGGCCCCATTGACTTCAATGGGAGGCGAACTTTGCAAACCTTCATGTCGAATTTGCGGCCACGTGGTAATTATTAGGGGGTAAAACGTAGTCCCACCATCTGGACAATGACATAATACATGTATGAGGTGAATTTGGGATCGATAACTACAAGCATTTTTATTTTATTTGGGAAATTGTTCTAACAATTCAGGACTATGGAGCTAATGAAGGCAATGGAGGAGAGGGAAGGTCAGGGACCAGGGTAGGCAAAGAAGAGGGTGCAGGAGATGATCACCAGCAGCGTGACATACCGGAATGACACATGCACCGTGATAGAGGCATCTGACAGCAGCACCGTAATACAGAGCACTGACAGCAGCACCGTGACATACAGCGCTGACAGCAGCACCGTGACATACAGCGCTGACAGCAGCACCGTGACATACAGCGCTGACAGCAGCACCGTGACATACAGCGCTGACAGCAGCACCGTGACATACAGCGCTGACAGCAGCACCGTGACATACAGCGCTGACAGCAGCACCGTGACATACAGCGCTGACAGCAGCACCGTGACATACAGCGCTGACAGCAGCACCGTGACATACAGCGCTGACAGCAGCACCGTGACATACAGCGCTGACAGCAGCACCGTGACATACAGCACTGACAGCAGCACCGTAAGCAGCCCCAGGAGGAAGTCAGCACAGCACAGGGATGGTGTGATCCCCTCATAATAAGAACCCCCAGGAGGAAGTCAGCACAGCACAGGGATAGTGTGATCCCTTCATAATAAGAACCCCCAGGAGGAAGTCAGCACAGCACAGGGATATCATAAGCAGCCCCAGTAGAAATATGACACCGCTCAACCTCTTCAAAGAGGAGGGTAGGGGCATATAGTACGGTGTGCTTTTTTGGGTCAAGGAAGTGAGCCAAATGAATTAAGAAGGTCTGTGTGCTTGATTAAAAAAATAGTTTATAGACATATACATGGTCTACTGGTCACATGTGTTGAATTCCTCCGAGATCCATGCCTCATTCATTTTTAGAAATGTGAGGTAGTTAACACTGTGGTGAGCTAGGCGAGTACGCTTATCGGTCACAATCCCCCCTGCTGCGCTGAACGTCCTTTCGGACAGGACACTGGATGAGGGGCAAGCCAACAGTTCGATTGCAAATTGGGCAAGCTCTGGCCAGAGGTCAAGCCTGCCCACCCAGTAGTCTAGGGGTTCATCACTCCTCAGAGCGTCCACATCGGCCGTTAACCCAATGTAGTCGGACACCTGACGGTCTAGGCGTTCCCTGATGCTGGATCCGGATGACACCTGTCGATGGGTCGGCTGAAAGAATGACCTCATATCCGAAGTCACCAACACATCTTCAAACCGGCCTCTTCTTGCAGGCGCTGTTGGATTGGTACCCGCAAATCCTTCTCTGGGAGTGGGAATTGCTCCTCTGCCAGCGCACGCAAAAGCAGAATGCAGCATTTCTCGAAGCAAGGCCTGGAAGTGCTGCATTCTGACAGCCCTCTGCGACGGCGGTAACATTTCCGCCATTTTGTGTTTGTACCGGGGGTCTAAGTACGTTGCCACCCAGTACTGGTCCTTGACCCTCATGCTTTTTATACGGGGGTCCCTATTAAAACACTGGAGCATGAAGGCCCCCATTTGCACTAAAGTGGAAGCGGTGTGGTGGCCTGGCTCCTGCTCATCATCCAGGATAATGTCGTCCTCTTCATTCTCCTCTCCCCATCCACGCACAACAGGGATCCCAGAAAGGTTTAAAGCATGCTCTTCTTGCTCCTGCTCATCCGCCCCGGCACCATCCTCCTCTGACTCCTCATCAGACTCCTGTTGTTGACTTGTCTCAGATAGAGTAGCCCCCCCTGGGAATTCATCCAGCATTGCGACTTCCTCATCTTCCCGCTCCTGCTCCTCCACAGCCTGATCAATGACACGACGCAATGCACGCTCCAGAAAGAAGGCATAAGGTACCATGTCACTGATGGCGCCATGGCTGCGACTGACCAGTTTGGTGATCTCCTCAAATGGCCGCAGAAGTCTGCATGTGTCGCGCATGAGCAGCCACTGGCGCGGTGAAAAAAAACCCAGCTCCCCAGAACCGTTTCTTTCGCAGAGTTCATACAGGTAGACGTTAACTGCACGTTTCTGCTGGAGCAGCCTATCAAGCATATAGAAGGTTGAGTTCCATCGCGTCGGGCAATCGCAAATAAGACGTCTGACCGGCAGATGGTGTCGCCGCTGAATGTCAGCAAGGCGAGCCATGGCCGTGTAAGATCTTCTGAAATGGGCCGAGATTTTCCTTGCCTGCCGCAAGATGTCCTGGACCCCAGGGTATTTGACAAGGAATCGCTGCACGACCAAGTTTAAGACGTGTGCCATGCACGGCACGTGCGTGATTTTGCCCTGTTTCAATGCGCTAAGCAGATTGGCACCGTTGTCACACACCACTTTACCAACTGTCAAATTGAGCGGTGTTAGCCACTCATCTGCCTGTGAACGCAAAGCTGAAAGGAGTGCCGGGCCAGTGTGGCTCTTTGCTTCCAGGCACAACAGACGCAGCACGGCATGGCAACGTCTCACCTGGCATGTGGAATAGGTTCTGGGGAGCTTGGGCGGTGCAGTGGAAGAGACGCTAGCAGCGGAAAAGGAGGAGGCAGCTGAGGAGGAGAGGGAGGAGGATGGAGTAGGAGGAGGAGAAGAAGAGTCAGGCCTGCATGCAATCCGTGGCGGTAAAACCAAATCTACACGGGTGCCACGGGTTACATGCTTGACGGCCGTCAGAAGGTTCACCCAGTGGGCAGTAAAACTGATATACCTTCCCTGCCCGTGTTTGCTAGACCACGTGTCTGTGGTCAGATGTATCTTGGCACCGACACTGTGTGCCAGAGATACATTCACTTGCCGCTGAACATGGCCATATAGCTCTGGGATGCCCTTCTCTGAGAAATACTTCCTTCCTGGGACCTTCCATTGTGGTGTTCCAATGGCCACAAATTTGCGAAAGGCCTCCGAGTCCACCAGTTTATATGGCAGTAGTTGGCGGGCTATGAGTTCTGACAAGCCAGCCGCCAACCGTTGGGCAAGAGGGTTATCCGGCATCATCATTTTTTTACGCTCAAACATTAGGCCCACGGAAGCCTGCCTTTTTGCAGAAAAATGTGAGCTTGGCGTGATGGAAGGTGGAGTGGAGGACAATTGTGAGGAGAGAGGAGAAGGAGAAGTAGAAGACGAGGCTGGACGGTGAGAGCCTGCAGTGTGGCTTTGTGTGTTCCGTTGCTCCCACTGGGCTCGGTGATGGCTGCTCATGTGCCTTCTTAAGGCGGTCGTCCCTAGGTGAGTATTGGGCTTACCGCGACTAACGCGTTGACTGCAAAGATTGCAGATGGCAACGCTATTGTCAGCAGCGGACACGTTAAAAAAAGCCCACACTGCGGAGCCATGTGCCGGTGTCCTGGGAGCGCCAGATGTGACCGTACATGGTCGATGACTCGCTCCTGATACATTTGCAGTCTGCTTTGTCCCTGCTGTGCAATGTAAGTCATTGCTGCTTCTCCTCCCTATCTGCTGGTCCATATCTCCCTCTGAACTCCCCTCCTCTTCCTCTCTTGTGGGCACCCACGTGACATCACTAGACACGTCATCATCAACGTCACCTTCCCCACCGCTATAAGTAGAGATCTCGGAGTAGGCAGCAACACCGGGGACCAACCTCCTCCTTGGGCTGATCTGGGTACTGGCGTCAGACTGCTGAGTAGCGCTTGTTGCTACCTCCTCTTCCTGATCCAATACCAAGAGTGGCTGCGCATCAGAAATGTCCTCTTGATATGGATCGGAAAATAATTCCAGTGACTCAAGCGGAAGGTATGTGGTGGTGGTGGTGGTGGTCGTGTTGTTGGTGGTAGTGTCTTTGGGGGTGCACATAGCAGAGAGTGAAGAAGAGGGTGCAGATCGAGAGGATGAGGAGGGTGCAGAAGAGTAAGGCTGAGCGAGCCACTCAACCAAGTCTGGTGCATCCTTTAAAGTAATTGAACGCACCTTCTGCAACTTCCCACTTTGGCTCAAGCCTGTTGCTCCTGCCCTACCCCTACCACCCCTGCGGAAGGGCCTGCCTCTTCCTCTGCATGTCATTTTTTAAATGACCCTGTGACAAAACTCTTAGTCCCTATACCGCTGAAGGACTGCTGCAGTATAGGTGAGCGGTCAGCAGTGGTGCACGTCAACCCTATCTATTGTGGACCTATAGCGGTCCTTACAGAACAGCAGACTGTACCGCACTCAAGCCTATGTACCGTAGCACCCTATACCAAGTTACCAGTCCTTATAAGAACTTTTGTGGAACAAGCAGGTTGTGTGTTAGTGATTAGCAGACTGTACGTCAGTCCCTATACCGCTGAAGGACTGCTGCAGTATAGGGCAGCGGTCAGCAGTGGTGCACGTCAACCCTATCTATTGTGGACCGATAGCGGTCCTTACAGAACAGCAGACTGTACCGCACTCAAGCCTATGTACCGTAGCACCCTATACCAAGTTACCAGTCCTTATAAGAACTTTTGTGGAACAAGCAGGTTGTGTGTTAGTGATTAGCAGACTGTACGTCAGTCCCTATACCGCTGAAGGACTGCTGCAGTATAGGTGAGCGGTCAGCAGTGGTGCACGTCAACCCTATCTATTGTGGACCTATAGCGGTCCTTACAGAACAGCAGACTGTACCGCACTCAAGCCTATGTACCGTAGCACCCTATACCAAGTTACCAGTCCTTATAAGAACTTTTGTGGACCAAGCAGGTTGTGTATTAGTGTTTAGCAGACTGTACGTCAGTCCCTATACCGCTGAAGGACTGCTGCAGTATAGGGCAGCGGTCAGCAGTGGTGCACGTCAACCCTATCTATTGTGGACCGATAGCGGTCCTTACAGAACAGCAGACTGTACCGCACTCAAGCCTATGTACCGTAGCACCCTATACCAAGTTACCAGTCCTTATAAGAACTTTTGTGGAACAAGCAGGTTGTGTGTTAGTGATTAGCAGACTGTACGTCAGTCCCTATACCGCTGAAGGACTGCTGCAGTATAGGGCAGCGGTCAGCAGTGGTGCACGTCAACCCTATCTATTGTGGACCGATAGCGGTCCTTACAGAACAGCAGACTGTACCGCACTCAAGCCTATGTACCGTAGCACCCTATACCAAGTTACCAGTCCTTATAAGAACTTTTGTGGACCAAGCAGGTTGTGTATTAGTGTTTAGCAGACTGTACGTCAGTCCCTATACCGCTGAAGGACTGCTGCAGTATAGGGCAGCGGTCAGCAGTGGTGCACGTCAACCCTATCTATTGTGGACCGATAGCGGTCCTTACAGAACAGCAGACTGTACCGCACTCAAGCCTATGTACCGTAGCACCCTATACCAAGTTACCAGTCCTTATAAGAACTTTTGTGGAACAAGCAGGTTGTGTGTTAGTGATTAGCAGACTGTACGTCAGTCCCTATACCGCTGAAGGACTGCTGCAGTATAGGGCAGCGGTCAGCAGTGGTGCACGTCAACCCTATCTATTGTGGACCGATAGCGGTCCTTACAGAACAGCAGACTGTACCGCACTCAAGCCTATGTACCGTAGCACCCTATACCAAGTTACCAGTCCTTATAAGAACTTTTGTGGACCAAGCAGGTTGTGTATTAGTGTTTAGCAGACTGTACGTCAGTCCCTATACCGCTGAAGGACTGCTGCAGTATAGGGCAGCGGTCAGCAGTGGTGCACGTCAACCCTATCTATTGTGGACCGATAGCGGTCCTTACAGAACAGCAGACTGTACCGCACTCAAGCCTATGTACCGTAGCACCCTATACCAAGTTACCAGTCCTTATAAGAACTTTTGTGGAACAAGCAGGTTGTGTGTTAGTGATTAGCAGACTGTACGTCAGTCCCTATACCGCTGAAGGACTGCTGCAGTATAGGGCAGCGGTCAGCAGTGGTGCACGTCAACCCTATCTATTGTGGACCGATAGCGGTCCTTACAGAACAGCAGACTGTACCGCACTCAAGCCTATGTACCGTAGCACCCTATACCAAGTTACCAGTCCTTATAAGAACTTTTGTGGAACAAGTGAGTTGTGAATGTTTAGCAGACTGCAGCAGAAGGGCAGCAGTCAAGTATAATATCCTTTCTATATTTGGAAGAAAGAATATTATACATGTACAAGCCTATTACTGTACCACTGATACCAGTCCTGAAAAGAACCTTTGTGGAACTAATAATAACAGCAAGTCTTTAAAATTACCCTCACTGCCTGACAACACTGCTTCCTTCCTGTCCCTATACAAATTGGCAAAAAAAGAGAACGATTAGTGGTTACTGGAACAGCTCTTTTGTGGACCTTGATAGTAACAGCTAATGATGATGATGATGATGATGATGATGAAAGACTAATCTGGCTGTCCCTGTAGCATACACCGTCCTTTCCCTTTCTCTAAACTAACAAAAGACACTCAGGCTGCTGCAAGAATCAGCAGCACAGCAAACCTATCAACACCTAACACCTATACCAGTCCTGAAAAGAACTTTTGTGTACCAAATAGCTAGTGGTTTATCTCTCCCTACTCCACACAGGAACCTGTCCCTATCGTAACAGAAGAAAGAATGTAAAATGGCCACCGGATCGGGTGTATTTATAGGTTAGGGGGAATGTACAAGTGTCCATGTGCTGTCATGTCTCAATTGGCTGTCCTGTATCACATGATAAACGTGTCACCAAAGGTTAAAGTTCTTGTATACATTAAACACGTAAGTCCGCCGCGGCGAACGACGGAAAAAGGCGTTCGAACGTGCGGACCGCGAATGTCGGAAATTCGCCGCGAAACGACCGCCGGGCGAACCGTTCGGCCATCACTATTAGTATCCAGTATTTAGGAAAGAATCCAGGCCTTCTTTAACCACTTGACCACTGGGCACTTAAACACCCTTAATAACCAGACCAATTTTCAGCTTTCGGTGCTCTCGCATTTTGAATGACAATTACTCAGTCATGCAACACTGGACCTATATGAAATTTTTGTCCTTTTTTTCACACAAATAGAGCTTTCTTTTGGTGGTATTTAATCACCGCTGGGTTTTTTTATTTTTTGTGCTATAAAGGAAAAAATACCGAAAATTCTGTAAAAAAATGAATTTTTCTTTGTTTCTGTTAGAAAATTTAGCAGATTAGTAATTATTTCTTCATAAATTTTGGCCAAAATTTATACTACTACATATCTTTGGTAAAAATAAGTACAAATTGGTGGATATTATTTGGTCTTTGGTCAAGATTTTTTTTACTTTTTTTTTTTTTTCACAAAATTGTCATATTATCAGGTTATTTCTCACACACAGCATATGCATACCACAAATTACACCCCAAAACACATTCTGCTATTACTCCCGAGTATGGCGATACCACATGTGTGAGACTTTTACACAGTGTGGCCACATACAGAGGCCCAACATGCAGGGAGCGCCATCAGGTGTTCTGGAGCATCCAGGACAATTCTGACATTTCTCTCCTACATGTAAAAATCATCATTTATTTGCTAGAAAATTACATAGAACTCCAAAACATTATATATGTTTTTTTAGCAAACACCCTGGAGAATACAATGGTGGTCTTTGCAACTTTTTATCTCGCACGGTATTTGCGCAGTAATTTTTCGAATGCTTTTTTTTGGAAAAAAAAACAGTTTTGGGCTTAAAAAAAAAAAAAAAAACAGTAAAGTTAGCCCAATTTTTCCATAATGTGAAAGATGAAGTTACGCTGAGTAAATAGATACCTAATATGTCACTCTTCAAAATTGCACACGCTCGTGGAATGGCGCCAAACGTCGCTACTTAAAAATCCCCATAGGCGACAATTAAATTTTTTTTTTACTGGTTATATGTTTTGAGTTACAGAGGAGGTCTAGGGCTAGAATTATTGCTCTCGCTCTAACGTTCGCAGCGATACCTCACATGTGTGGTTTGAACACCGTTTTCATATGTGGGCGGGACTTACGTATGCGTTCGCTTCTGCATGCGAGCACATGGGGACAGGGGCGCTTTAAAAAAAAACATTTTTTTTATTGTTCATTTTACTTTATTTATTTTAGTTTGACATTTTTTTCCCCAAAAATAATTTTTTTGATCACTTTTATTCCTATTACAAGGAATGTAAACATCCCTTGTAATAGGAATATGGCATGACAGGTCCTCTTTACAGTGAGATGTGGGGTCAATAAGACCCCGCATCTCACCTCTAAGCTGGGAAGCCTGAAAAAAAAAAAAAAAAAGATTGTCTTTGATCGTATTAGCGATTCGATAGAAGCACCGGAGGGCGGCGGGAGGGGGGGGATGTCTATGGCTGGGTATTGCAGGGTATCACCGACTATGGCTGGGTATCTCAGAGTATGGCGTTGCAGAGTATTGCATTGCAGGGTATTGGCGGGTGTTGCAGAGCATTGCAGAGTGTTGCAGAGTATTAGCGGGTGTTGCAGGGCATTGCAGAGTGTTGCAGGGTATTGGCGGGTGTTGCAGGGTATTGCAGAGTGTTGCAGGGTATTGCAGAGTGTTGCAGGGTATTGCAAAGTGTTGCAGAGTGTTGCAGAGTATTGCAGAGTGTTGCAGGGTATTGCAGAGTGTTGCAAGGTGTTGCGGAGTGTTGCAGGGCGTTGCGGAGTGTTGCAGGACGTTGCGGAGTGTTGCAGGGCGTTGCGGAGTGTTGCAGGGCGTTGCGGAGTGCTGCAGGGCGTTGCGGAGTGCTGCAGGGCGTTGCGGAGTGTTGCAGGGCGTTGCGGAGTGTTGCAGGGTATTGCAGAGCGTTGCAGGGTATTGCAAGGTATTGCAGAGTGTTGCAGGGTATTGCAGAGTGTTGCAGGGTATTGCAGAGTGTTGCAAGGTGTTGCGGAGTGTTGCAGGGTATTGCGGAGTGTTGCAAGGTGTTGCGGAGTGTTGCAGGGTATTGCGGAGTGTTGCAAGGTGTTGCGGAGCGTTGCAAGGTGTTGCGGAGCGTTGCAGGGCATTGCGGAGCGTTGCAGGGCATTGCGGAGCGTTGCAGGGCATTGCGGAGTGTTGCAGGGCAATGCAGAGTGTTGCAGGGCAATGCAGGGTAATGCAGAGTGTTGCAGGGTAATGCAGAGTGTTGCAGGGTAATGCAGAGTGTTGCAGGGTAATGCAGAGTGCTGCAGGGTAATGCAGAGTGCTGCAGGGTAATGCAGAGTGTTGCAGGGTAATGCAGAGTAATGGGGGTATTGCAGAGTAATGGGGGTATTGCAGAGTAATGCAGAGTAATGGGGGTATTGCAGAGTAATGCAGAGTAATGGGGGTATTGCAGAGTAATGCAGAGTAATGGCAGACTATTGCAGAGTGTTGGCAGGGAATTGAGGGGTTAAATTTCGGTGCGCAGCGATGTGGGCACTGCAGATGCAGCCCACATCGCTGCTGACACCGATCTCTTCCCCCTCCGCTGTACCGATCGGTACAGAGAGGGGGAGGGAGGAACCGGCGTCATAACATGACGCCGGTTTGTTTACAAGTGATCACTCCGTCATTTGACGGAGCGATCACGTGGTAAACGGCCGCGCTGAGCGGCCGTTTACCGTGATTCGTGATGCGCCGGGTCCTGTGGACCCGGCGGTCACGGATGCTCTCGAGTGCGCGCCCCAGGGGGCGCGCGAGAGCAGAATTCTGGGAGGCCGTTAATTAACGGCCTCTCAGAGTTAAACAACCGCCCTGAAGTCGTTAATCGGCAATGGGCGGTTGTTAAGTGGTTAAAGCAATCTACTGAGCTGGCCAGAATCAGCCCTTGAGGGAGTCTATCCCACATTTTCCCAGCTCTTACTGTGAAGAAGCCTTTCTGTAATTGGAGTTTAAATCTCTTTTCCTCCAGACGTAAAGCATGCCCCCTTGTTCCCTGTGCTGACCTTAAAGTGAATAACACTACACCAAATTCACTATATGGACCAATTATGTATTTATACATGTTCCTCATATCCCCCAATAATCTCTTCTCAAGAGAAAATGAATTCAGTTTCTCTAATCTTTCCTCATAGCTAAGCTCTGCCATGCTTCTTATCAGTTTGGTTGCCCTTCTCTGCACTTTTTCCTGTTCCCAATATCCTTTTGTGAACTGGTGCCCAAAACAGAACTGCATATTCCAGAGGATTTGTACGGAGTAAAATATCTCACTGGAGTCTATACCTCTCTTAACCACTTCAGCTATGGAAGGTTTTACCCACTTCTACAGTATATGACTATATTAGGCGTTTACTAACCAAAAAAAATGGCCGCACGCATGTTGGAGACAGGTATCCAACAATATGGCCAACAAAGCACTTTCTGTTTTAGTATTTAAATTGACAAGGTTTTAGACCAATCTGGATCCCATGATGAAGTCACGAGCAGTGACATAATGCATAGGGAAGTGAGCGCATTACGGAGCAACCAGAAGTGACGCATAAAGGTGCCTGCAACGCCGCATAGTATAGATTTGCCTGCTGTTTTTATGATTTGTTGTAAGTAGCCATTTTTATAGATTAATAAGCTGAATTTAGACATACTACACTATGGGATATTCCTGTTTATTCCCCGCTTTCATTCACTGTGGATAAACTGGCAAATTGACCAACTGGGAGCCGTTATTGAAAGACAGCACACTTAAAGATACCATCCCCTGTTACCACAGTCAGGAAGGCTCTTCATTAGAGAGATCTTAGTGGCGTTTTTTACCCACTAAGGTAAGAGCATAGTGAGCACTGAGTGGGACACAGGAAGAGCACACAGTGGATGTCACCTAAAGAGTCTGCTTGTCACATCGCTGCACACCAGCACTTTTTGCACTGCGGTGGACAAATTGGACACTGTGACATTTTTTGGGGTCCAGTGACACCAATACAGTGATAATTCTAAAAAAATATGCACTGATCATTGTATGAATGACACCGTCAGGGAAGGATTGGCAAGTCACGGCAGCCATAGCGGCTGCCAGATGCGCTGATTGGTGTCCAATCACTACACCGCATGCACAAAATCAGGTATGTGATTTTTCTCGCTTTGAAAACCACAGTTTGGCATTGCATACTATTAAGCTTATGCTCTACTAAAACCCCCAGATCCTTCTCCACCATTGCTTCCACCAGTTGTGCTCCACCTAGTATGTAAGATGCATGAATAATTTTAGCCCCCACGTGCATAACTTTACATTTATCAACATTAAACCTCATGCGCCACATAGTTGCCCAATTAAACAGTGCATGTAATTTGGAGACCTCCTGTAAGGGTATTATTCCACTGCATATCTTGGTGTCATCTGCAAAGACTGAAATGGTACTTTTAATTCCAGACCCTATATCATTTATAAATGTATTAAAAAGTAGGGGCCCCAACACTGAACCTTGAGATACACCACTAATAACTTTACACCATTCAGAAGAAGAATCATTGACCACTACTCTCTAAATATGGTCTGTTTTCTATCCATTTACAAACTTTTTTCCAGACCTGCAGACTTTATTTTACAAATTATGGGGAACTGTGTCAAAAGCTTTTGCAAAATCCAAGTATACTACATCCACAGTCACACCTTTGTCTAAAGTTTTTCTTACCACCTCATAAAAAAAATCAGATTTGTCTGACAACTTCTGTCTTTCATGAATCCATGCGGTCTGTTGATGAAAATATTTACATACTCATCAATGCAGTCTTTTAATAAACTCTCCAGTATCTATCCAACCATAGAAGTTAAAGTAATGCCGCTTACACACGATTGGACTATCCGGCGGACAAGAAATCCGGCGGACAATTCGCCCGTGTGTGGGCTCCAGCTGACTTTTTCTTCCTGTGTGCTAGTCCGCTGGTGAAGTAACCGATCAATTCAGTCTAGTGCTATTATCATCAGTTATGTATTCCTTTGTTTAGTCCCTATAGTTCAGCTAATCTATCAAATACGCCAAGCACATGTTATTGTTAATACCACAATGTTACCACCCTTGGCTATGAAATCAATACACGGTCTAAGGTCAATTAGATCTCATTTATTTCCCAAGGAAATAAGAAAACGTGCATCAATTATCAGTAGAAGTTACAATAATACATAGCATACAATCACAGTGCAAAATAAGCCTTATACTTATCGATCCTCATGACTGGGTCTCCTGATGGAATAAAGAGACAGAGGAAGACCTCATGGTTGCAAACCTTTTTGTCAAACATACCTCAGCCATACCACACCCTACTGCCAGTCCCATTTGGTTTGGACCAATCAGTGTTCACATGACAGCCCTCCTAATATTACTGACTGTCCTGCCATATTTGGCTTTGTGGCCAGTCCCATCTGATGTGCCCTGGGCCGTCTTTGTCATCAATCTCTTTGAAGCTTGTGTGCACCATTTGGGCTGAAGGTAACTCCTTTGATATGCAGATTCTGCCACATTCCTCTACACATTCTAAACATGTGTCATGCAAACATCAACATGGCTGAGTTCGGCTGTACAAACAGCGGTGTAGATGTATAATAATAATTCCTGTCTGATTCCAACATATGCCGCTTTGCGCCTAAAAGGCGCATACCACCCTTCTTCAGACACGGCTCCTTTTGAACAGTCCATAACTGTCTTAACGTGTGTGGTTCCCCAACATGTGCTTCCGAACCAGCACCTGTGGCACAGTCCTTAGCTTGTGTAACGCGTGGTTGTTTCCAACGAGCGCTCCAGAGACATCTCTTATGGAACAGTACACAAGTGTCTTACCACGCTGTGTTTTCAACGTGTGCAGAAACAGGTCCTATGGAGCAGTCCATAATTGTTTTACCACGTGATGTTTCCCAACACGTGCCGCTTTGCCACTGAGTGACACATCTCCACCATTCTTCAGCGACAGCTTCCATGTCACCATTCTGCATCTTGGGTATCTTCAGGATGGCAGTACAGGCAAGGGGTGCCCATTCATTCACCATTCACCAGCACCCATTCAGAGCGACATATCACCCAGCTTTCAGACCCAGAGTCTTGAGGAGGGCCTTTCTTGCCCATATTACTAGCCCACAATACCCATAGGTCACACTCTACCACAAACATAAATCAACTTATTACCATAATATATACATATATATGTATTACGCACCCCGCTCCCAACCTCCTATAACCTTTTACTGTAACTACGGGTCGGGATTAGGCAGGCTTGCTCGCAGCGGCGTTGCAGGGCTCTGACTTGGCAGCAATGTCTCCAATTTGTACACAGAGAGCTCACTGTCAAATCGTCCCTCAACTTGCATAGACAACTGGGAGACCCTTCTAGATAAATATCGCTTAACTACACATATAAGTTTACAACAATTACCAAACCCACACAATTCCACCCCTGTGCCTGGATTTCAGAGATCATGCATTGTACCATGCACCTCTACCTACGGTTAGGTTCAAGGAACCCTCTAGTCCCTTGACTAACACTACACCGGTATTCTTTAGGACAAAGAAACAAAAACTCGCCTATGTCCTAAATAATACCTGGGTGCCTTCCCAGCAATGACCTCTCCATCCAGAATACAGAGAGAAATAACCTCCCAACATTATTCGTTCATCCCCATGTATTGACCTGGCCTACAAAGGACATCATGGTCATGCTTCCGACAAAGGGAAATATCAACCTGCCTCCAGCGTTCATCTTCTCTGATCACATGTGTGATATAGCCTCAAATGCAACAAGATAGAGTCCCCAGTCAGTAAGCCCATTGATGCCACCAAATATACAGACCAAGTCTGCACTTCTGTATATGAGAACATACAGCATAACACCTTTCACAATCCAACTTAGTACCACCCATACAGGCATTCGACCACTATTTTGGATTAGTGTAAGCAACGTGTTTTGGCAAAATCTTACTGAGCGGTGACGCTAACTCATCAGGCCACTGCCCCTCATACAGAGACAGTACAATCAGCTTGATGTTGGCTGATATTTACACCTGCCACAGAGTGCGCGCCAGAGCCAATGATAGGTTTCTGTCCTCCCTACCAACCTCTCAACATGGTTGACAGAATCCAGAGCCACTCTAACCTGAGTGTTTCTGTGACTTCATTGAATGTTATCAAGGATACCACCAATCTCCCGGGGTAACAAAGTCACGCTCCTTCTCTGAAGCTATGGCTGTGAGTTTGTTCCTCAGGAGGCTGATGTCCACTCCATTAACAACACCCATCCCAGCTATTGTTCCCCCCCAATATAGTGCTGAATACAACCCTCCTCTTTCGGGTTACTCCTCAGCAATAAGCATCCTGCATGGACCTCATTCTCATCTTTGGGAGTAAGTCACTGGTACAATAACCGCACCTGATTCAGTGTATACTCAGCACATATAGGGTGATAGGTTTTTATCAACCACCCTGAGATGTTGCAGCACCATGTGGTGAAGTCCTACGGTACCCTGGTAGCCAGCGTTTGTTCCCTTTATTTTAACGGAGCATGCTCCTGTGTGTATTTACTGGCATTATCTGTGCAGGGTTTCAACCTCTCAGGTGAGACACCAACCGGGCGTATCTTCCTCATGTCTAGTTCTGGTGTCCCGCATGTCCTGTAACCGAAAGCTTCTCTCTAGGACCGCTAGGATTGAGACACCACCCCTACGAGGAAGTTTTCCCCCCATTGATGTGTCACCTGGCACCCTTTAGTCTGATCCACAGCTACCTTATTATGCATAAGCGCCAGTATGCCTCCTGGGTACCTGCACCATATTAACTCCGTTACACCAATACATGTAATACATTAAAACCTTTCTTCTTTCAATTCCTCCTTCCAACAAAAAAACACATATTTTAAATTTTCATGTTTTGACGGATTGGATGTGTCATAACTCTTCCCCAACCTCCAACCCATTGCACATGTATAAATAACATGTTTGCATTCATCAGGAGAGACTTCAGCAAAAATATTTCACAAGTTCTCTTGCTAGGCACAGTCTTTCAGATTCAGCATTAGCACCAAATTGTCCATACGAAAAAAACAGGTATTAATCTGAATCTTTCAGTTTTCCTTCTCTCCTGATGTTTATTGGAACTAATTTGTGGTATGGTGTGGCACAGACAAACTGCCAACCAGATGATCATCTGTCATCCATGTTCCAGAAGCCTCTCCAATTCTCGCTCCACTTGGATTCTGGAAATAAAAAACAAGAGCAGTATCAAATTCTTATCCACAATATCTGATCGCTTACCATGTTTACTTATAGTTCCCTCCTTGGAGCTCAGGACCTCAGTATTCCTGGCTTCTGCAACTCTGACCAAACTATCCAAACAACCATGACCTCTTTAGGCTACACCCACTGTAAAATGGATCCCCATGGTATGATCAAAAAACGTTTAAAACTGAACGTCAGTGTTGCTTCTCAAAAACTTCAAATTTTACAAACTAACAAACAATGCATCTATCTGTATCTTTACGATGTATGCACTACCCCTTTTCAGGTGACTGGTTCTAACTGAGGGCATTGTCAATTCCCCCCCTTTCAGGTGGATTAGACCTACTACTTTTCCACCTGAATAAAAATATAACTAACATAGAGGACTAAACCAATATCAAAAAAAAATTTTTTTTTTTTAGAAGAAAAAATAAAAATAAAAAAATAAATAAAAAAATAAAAATAAAATAAGATAATAAAAAAAAAAATGTAAAAAAAACTTAAAAATCTGGCCATGATCACACAAATAACATGACAAGACAACCATCATACAACAATGACAAACACTCAACTTTTAGTTGACAACATCCATGGACTTTTCTCCTGCAAAGAGTGCTTATTCCAATCTGAAATACAATTAGTTAATGGGGAAAACGAAAAACAAAACAAAGCATATGTATCATCACAACATTTTAGCTTCATTTGTAACTCTTTTTAGTACTATTATTTTTCATTGTTTGCAAACAATTAATAACTAATGAGCTCATGGAACCATGTGATAATCGATTATGCATTTACAATAACCTAACCCCTGTTCTGTTATATTTTACCACTGTTGTTACTTTGAGAGACCTGCAAACAAATGCAAATGTCCGTATACGAATCAGTTTAACTTCTTCCTGGTCTCTGGAAAAAGGAACACACAAGTGATTACACACAATTCTTATGTTAATCAGCAGTATTGGATACTCAGGAAAAGTTTACAAAGACTGACAATAAGGGAAGAGTAAAGAAACACAAGATTAAAAAACTCATAACAGAAACATCTTTTAACCACACAAAAGAAAAACCACAATACCAATTCAGGGGTGTATCCCTAAAAGTACAAAACAAAAAAAAATGTATATCTATATCCAGGTCCTCTATCATATTCTGAACTTGAAACTTACATCAAACCTTTTTCATAGCCGGGAAACATTGACCAGAATATTCTTACCATGCTTGCAGCTCACTAAGTTCTGCTAACATTGTTTCCCCCAGTGCTATATTTGAGTAACCATGCGTCTATCTCCATTTTGACTCTAAGCAACTGTCCTACATATTGCTTTTTAGTTCCTAGACCCCGCATTTGCGTTTTACACGGGAAATGGGTTTGATTACTATGGGTTCCATGCTGTGGATGGCTACCCCACCTGGCTGAATAACACACATGAAGCCTTGGGGTCGTTTTCGGGTATAATTTCCTTTCGATATCATTATTCGCCGCCCGACAATATTTTGAAATGTGACCCCCCCTTTTACACAAAAAACATTTTAGTTCTGGTTTCCCTGCATAGGCCATTTTTTTAGCATATGGCGCTGGAAACCCACATTGCTGGATAATATTACTGCGATTGGAATGCACAGACTTTACACTTTCGTTGTCTGAGGAGTCATCCGAAGTGTCAACTCCTGAGTCAATTTCAAGTGCAGTTATCCCACCTTTATTTGCTTCTTCCACATCGATTCCCATCACAGTACTATCATTTGCAGTGATAATAGCATACGGGTTTTCTTCATATTTCACTTCTGGCTTTTCTATACACTGAGCATGTGTGGAGGGTACCTCCACTATTGCACACTTGGAGGATAATTCCATTATGGCTGCTTGTGCCTTAAGCCTTGTGATAACCTGCAAATTCTCAGCCTCCCTTTGATTCAAAGAGGCAATGCAACTTTCTCTCAATTTACACGTTTGTTCTAATTCATCTAATCTCTGTTGCAATACACATTTCTCAGCCACTAATTGTTTAATCCGACTACAAGCATCCGCATCAGCCTTTTCAATCCTGATTGATATATCACTTACCTGTTCCATCACTTTTTCTCTATCAGCAAACCATTCTAATTCTTTTTGTTCCGCAATTTCTTTCATTCTCATTAACATGCATAAGGCATTGGCCATTCTCTGTTTCCTGCCTTTTTTTGACTTATTAAATATGCGACTGTTATGTGTATTACATTGTTTTAAAAGTTCATTAAACTGATATGTTAATTTACCTTCGTGAGTAAATTGAAATCTAATCCCACCATGCTTGCTAATGAAACCTTCAATGGCTTCCATTGATATGCTAATTAGCCTATCCACACCAGGTTGCTCAACCAGTTGCTTAGACAAAAGAAAACAGATAACAAAAAAAAAAAAATAGATACGAACCGTTTAAATTTCCAGTGACTTGTGGTTCTACAGCATACAAGACACAAGGCACACTCTTAATCAATGCCTTGGTCTTCTATTGGACCAGAGCTATTTCACTCTCACGTGTGTAGAAATAAAAACCTATATTCCCCCACTTTTTCCTCACAGATGTATGGTAATTCCTGCCACTCTCTAACCAACACTGTGCATTAGCAATACACTAAACAATCAGATACCAAGCACACAAAGACATAGAGGAAGCTGTTTAGAAGCTATCTTTGACCTGTAGTCCCCCTCCAAATACAAAAAACAAAAACAACAAGCAACAAATACAAATCCGTTTACCCACGAATTTCTGTAGGAGAACACACTCTTATTCAATGTCGTCCTATACGATAGCAGGTCATAGGGAATTTCTATTGGGACAGAAAGTTTTTTTTCACAATCACGTGGATATTTCCACTTTTCCCTCAAAATTGTATGATTTATCCTGTCAATCTGCGGTTATATCACATAACCAGGGATGATCAGTCCCTTATCTCGCCAGTGCGGCAATTTGCCCTCTGGTTACAGTTTCTGCAGCAAACACAACAATAATGTACATATATATATATATATATCAGTCACAATTCTCACCAGGTTTTACGCGTGCGTTTATACCAGTGAAATATCTCACAGAATTTTCCTGCTCATCCAAGCGTGGTTTCAGAATTCGCGAGCCAGCGCTAATCTTGTCCACACTAAAGATGACTTCCAGTTCTGGGTGGCTTTGAGCATCTGTGCTTACAGGGACTCAAACAAAAATACCTTAGATTTTTGTGGATTCTGTGTAAAAATATGTTTTACACGCCTTCTGGGGTGCCAAATGAAGTAACCGATCAATTCAGTCTAGTGCTATTATCATCAGTTATGTATTCCTTTGTTTAGTCCCTATAGTTCAGCTAATCTATCAAATACGCCAAGCACATGTTATTGTTAATACCACAATGTTACCACCCTTGGCTATGAAATCAATACACGGTCTAAGGTCAATTAGATCTCATTTATTTCCCAAGGAAATAAGAAAACGTGCATCAATTATCAGTAGAAGTTACAATAATACATAGCATACAATCACAGTGCAAAATAAGCCTTATACTTATCGATCCTCATGACTGGGTCTCCTGATGGAATAAAGAGACAGAGGAAGACCTCATGGTTGCAAACCTTTTTGTCAAACATACCTCAGCCATACCACACCCTACTGCCAGTCCCATTTGGTTTGGACCAATCAGTGTTCACATGACAGCCCTCCTAATATTACTGACTGTCCTGCCATATTTGGCTTTGTGGCCAGTCCCATCTGATGTGCCCTGGGCCGTCTTTGTCATCAATCTCTTTGAAGCTTGTGTGCACCATTTGGGCTGAAGGTAACTCCTTTGATATGCAGATTCTGCCACATTCCTCTACACATTCTAAACATGTGTCATGCAAACATCAACATGGCTGAGTTCGGCTGTACAAACAGCGGTGTAGATGTATAATAATAATTCCTGTCTGATTCCAACAGCTGGACTTTTGAAATGAACGGACTTGCCCACACATGGAGTAAAGTCCATTCATTTTGAACGTGACTCCAGGTAGACGGAACTAGCAAAGGAAGTCAATGTCGCCGCCTCCATCAGGGAAATTGACACCTCACTAGCCCCGTCACCTGGTATGAATTTAAAGGGGAACCCCTACGCCGAAAAAATGGCGTGGAGGTCCCCCCAAAGTCCATAGCAGACCCTTATCCGAGCACACAGCCCGGCCCGGTCAGGAAAGGGGGTGGGAATGAGCGAGCGCCCCTCCTGAGCTGTACCAGGCCACGTGCCCTGAACATGGGGGGGTGCTTTGGGGAAGGGGGCCATTTTTCAGTGTAGGAGTTCCCCTTTAAATCCATACCAGGTGACCGGGCTAGCGAGGTGTCAATCTCGTTGATGGAGGTGGTGACATTGACGTCCTTCGCTAGTTCCGTCTACCTGGTGCCACGTTCAAAATGAATGGACTTTACTCCATGTGTGGGCAAGTCCGTTCATTTTAAAAGTCCAGCGGATTGTCCGCGGGAAAAGTCTGATCGTGTGTGGGCAGGTCTGCTCGTTCGCAAAGTCCGGCGGACCTCCGCTGCAAAGTCCGGCGGGTTGTCCGCCGGATAGTCTGATTGTGTGTACGCAGCATTATGGGTCTATAGTGCTATAGGCCTATAGTTACTTGGTTTCCTGCACCCGTGCGACGCTGCACCCAAACAACAACCTTTTTTCCCACAAATAAAGCTATATTTTGGTGGTATTTGATTATCACTGCGGTTTTTATTTTTTGCGCTATAAACAAAAAAAGAGCGACAATTCTGAAAAAAAAAATCACAATATTTTGTACTTTTGTGCTATAATAAATATCCCCCCCCCCCTTTTTTTTTTTTAAATAGCAAATTTTTTTCTCAGTTTAGGGCAATATGTATTCTTCTACATATTTTTGGTAAAAAAAAATTGCAATAAGCATATATTGATTGGTTTGCGCAAAAGTTATAGCATCTACAAAATAGGGAATAGATTTATAGCATTAATTATTATTGTTTTTTTTTTTTTTTTACTAGTAATGGTGGCAATCTGCGATTTTTATCCAGACTGTGACATTATGGCAGACACATCGGACACTTTTGACACATTTTTGGGACCATTGGCATTTATGCAGCGGTCAGTGCTATAAAAATGCACTGATTACTGTAAAAATGTCACTGGCAGGGAAGGGTTCAACACTAGGGGGCAATCAAGGGGTTAAATGTGTTCCCTAGTGTGTGTTCTAACTGAAGAGGGGATGGGACTGTCTAGGGGAGATGACAGATCGCTGTCCATACTTTGTATGAACACACAGTCTGTCTCTTCTCCCCTCAGGGAACCAAGATCTGTATGTTTACACACATAGTTTCTGGTTCTCGCTGTGTCACGAGCGATCACGGGATCCCAGCGGTCATCGTGTCCGCTGGGCACTCGCATTGGGTCCGAGGGCGAGCAGTGCGCGTGCCCCTAGTGACCACAGGGAAAATCGACGTAACATAATGTTTCGCTGAGCCGTGCCATTCAGCCGCAGTAAAACTGCGGCGACTGGTCGGCAAGTGGTTAATCAAGCCTTTCTGGTGTGCCTAAATAAACCCCCCACCTGTATTTTGGATTTTTTTGATGAAGAACTTTTTACGTCTCAAGCCAGGACTGCTATCTCCCATCTGCTGTACCTGGCTTGCAAATGCATACATTTGAGATATGGTGTATCCAAGTTAATGCCACCTTGCTCAAAGAATGGTATATTTTGAAATCCAGAGGTACCCCATTTAAGTTGAATAAGCTATGGGACCCCGGCTGCAGGTACCGGGTTTAGTTCCAGTAGCCCTCGTCTCTCTGCGAATCCTGCAAGGTCTATAACGCTGCTGTGAATAGGCTCATGTAAGCAGATCAAGGATGGTTGTAGTTTTTGCCATTTTGTGAAGGACATGGGTGGGACTGTCAAACATATAGTAGGTTTTCAGCAGTAGGTTAGTTCTTAGCTTAGAACTGTTCAGTGGCATTGTTGTAGGCATTAATTTACTCATTCTCACTACAAATCTCACAATTAACAGTAAGAATACAATTTTCTATATATATTTAGTGTATACTATTCTAACACAATATGTCTTGTCAGCTATTTTGACATGCTTTACTGATACTTCTTATTGAACCAGTCATTTATGTATGTAAATCATTCTGTGCACAATGTGAGAACAGCTATAATGCATTTGGGATCTTTACTCTTTGTTTATGGATACCGTTTATTTTGTTTGGTTGTTTGAATCTATGTAAAAAGTCAAAACCTCTTAATAAAAAAAAAAGAGAAAAGCATGCTGAAGTTGTGATACTACAAGTCCTAAGATGCAGCTACCACTTTTGTACCTACTTCTATTTTTGGTCACTTTCCCATGTGTTCAGTGGGTGGTGGATTTGAGTGTCCTTTCTTCTTAACTTTACTGTGGCCAGATGGCAGCTAATTGCCAGGTGACATACCTGAAGAACTATAGCCGCCTCCACTCAATGATGTGGTGTGCCAGAGCTCAGTCACCAGTACAGACATCTTCAACTTTTGATTGGACGGCCACGATTACATTGCTCCTGCACATGAATAGGCATTCATTCACCTTGGCAGAAGCCAAAGGTGTCCCTTTTTGATTTTGAAAAGTTGCCATCTATGCAGATTGCTCTGGACTGCTCAGTTCCATGGAATCCCTTATTTCACCAAAGCTTATGGAAAGCTTCCAAAATTGCCAAGGGAATGATGAGTAGTACAACTTAGTGGTTTACTGCCCTGTTAGCAGGGATGTGTGGTGAGGTCAGTGGCTGGTGAGGCACTGGCTAGTATCAGAGCCAGATACACACAGGTTACATACACCGCGATCGTTAGAGCGAGAGCAATAATTCTAGCACTAGACCTCTTCTGTAACTCTAAACATGTAACCTGTAAAAACAATTGAAGGCATCTCCTATGGAGATTTATAAGTACTGAAGTTTGGCACCATTCCAAAAGTGTGCGCAATTTTAACCACTTAAAGTGGAGGGCCACCCTAAAAAAAAAGAGCATTAATATTCTTAAAAAAAAAAACAATTTGAAAAAAAAAAAAAAATGTTTTACCTTGCCAGAAATCCTGTTGCTAGGCAGTCTTCCTAATCTGCCTTCTTCCTGCTCCTCGGTGATCTTTGGTCTTCTGGGTAATGGGGTGCGCTGTGTTCTGGGAACTGTGTGTTCCCTAACACAACGCGTCCCATTCACAAAGCACAGCGCCACTCGCTCATGCACAGTAGGAAATGGGCAGTGAAGCTGCAAGGCTCCACTGCCTGTTTCCCTTAGTGAGGACCCTTAGGATCCTGCCTGTTTCCCTTAGTGAGGACGCTGGGACCCGAGAGCCGAGGGACATGTCAGCCTCAGCGGCCGACATCGCAGGCGCCCTGGAAAGGTAAGTCTCCTTATTAAAAGTCAGCAGCTACTTTTGTTTTAGCTGCTGACTTAAAAAAAATAAAATTATGGCTGAAACACTGCTTATTATAACACCGGCCTATTTTTCAAACTTGTTTGCAAGTTAAAATCATTTTTTTTTTGCTAGAAAATTACTTAGAACCCCCAAACATTAAAATGGAGGTCGTTGCAATACTTTCTGTGACATCGTATTTGCGCAGCGGTCTTACAAGCGCACTTTTTTTGAGAAAATGCACTTTTTTTAAATTAAAAAAATAAGACATTAACAGTGTCGATCGTGGCAGGAGGGGTGAGTCCGTTCCTGTTTGTCTGATGGCAGCAGTTTTTTGTAATGTTTTCCCTGTATGTATATCTTTCCTAGCGTCCCCTTCCTGTGTTTTCCCCACACGCTGTAGGATACAGCGTGCCTGGCAGGCATGGCGGCTGGTTTAGTTTCCGGGTTCGTGTTCTCGTGATCTTTCTGCGCATGCGTGGGTCCGGCGCGAGAACGAGGCTTGGTTCGCGCGTGCGCATAGCGGCGTTCGCGCGTGTGCACTAGTGCCGTGATTTACGCGGCGGTGACGTCACAGGGGCGCCAGTTTTAAAAAGTGGAAATAGCCTGCAAGCTTGAGAATGCTTGCAGGCTTATAGCAGTGACTTCCCCTGGCTCTTGGTCTTGTGTTACAGGTAAGGGGGCTTCTATGGGTTAGGCTTATGGTCTGTTTCTGCTTCTTCTTTTTCTAAACTGGATGCTTCGTTTTCAGCCCTGATGGATCCTTCTAGTGGCCAACCCTCTCGCAACAGGTATTGGGTATATGCCTGTGGGGGGGGGGGGGGGGTTTGGTGGAGCATCAGTTTATCTGTTGTCTCCATTAGCACAGATGTGCCCTGTTTTTTCTTGTGTTTCCTGTCAGCCCTTCTAGGTCTAGCCAGCATCACGGTTCTTGCAGAGGAAGTGATTCTTCGAAGTCGCATCAACGGCATTCCTCTTCCAGATCTAGACACCACAGTTCTCCCTCAAGGTCGGGACACTGTAGCCGGGAACCATCTCGCCCTTCCAAGGATCACTCCAGTCATGCAGCTGATGGCATCTGCTGGGGGTGTAGGGCAAACATTCCTATGGGAAAATCCCTCTGTGATACCTGCTACGCAAAAGCATCAGGCAAAAGAGGTGGCACGGACCAGCATCTGAAATCTCTGGTCGAAAACTATTGTTAAAGAGAGTCTGAAAGAAATGGGGTCCTGCCAACCCCATGTTTCTCCTACAGAGCTTTCACGCTCACCAGGGAAGCATACTCAGGCTCATGACACTTGGGAGTCCTCTTTACCTAGTCATCCGTCCGCTGTCACTTCGGATAGTGATTCTGGGGAAGAAGACTCTTGCACAGGATTTAACTTTGCCCTGCTTCTTCCTTTGGTTAGGGCCATAAAGGAGACTTTAAACTGGGAAGAGCTAGTGATGGCACCTGCGAAACACAGGAAACACAGGAAATTCTTCAAACAGTTGAAGAAGGAACGTATTAGGTTTCCTTTCCTCTCTGAGTTAGGTGAAGTTATCACGGACGAGTGGGGAGAAATAGAGAAAAAAAACTCCCCTCTCTCTAAAATACAGAGGCTTTATCCTTTTAAGGAAGATGATGTCAAACAACTGGAATCGGCCCCTCTAGTGAATGCAGCTGTGATGAGGTTGGTCAGACATGTGACCCTTCCTCTGGAAGACACGGTCTCATTCAGAGATGCTTTGGATAGAAGAATAGACTCTGATTTGAATCGGATCTATCTCACGGCAGGTATGGCATGTAAGCCAGCTTTGGCTGCCATGTCAAGAGCCATGGAGGTTTGGTCAGACAGTGTGGATGAGACACTCAGTAATTTCTTGGAGGAAGTGACCAAGAGCTCTCCCATCCAGGAATTGAGGTTGGCGCCAGCCTTCCTGGGGGAGTCCTCAATTGATATTATACGTTTGGTGGCTCGGGTTATGTTGTCTGCAGTTACCGCCAAGCGGGCCCTCTGGCTTCGTACTTGATTGGCTGACCCAGGATCGAAACAGGTATGGTGCCGTATTCCTTTTGATGGGTCCTCTCTTTTTGGCCACAAATTAGACAAGGCCATAACCCGTGCTACCGGAGGTAAGTCGGGGTTCCTCCCTCAGGACAGGAGGCTGCAAGGGCAGAAAAGGTAGTTTTCAAGGAAACAGAACCAGGAACATGCATGTAGTTATAGGCCAGGCCGGGAATTCTCCAGATCTTGGAAAACTAGACAGTCTTCCCTCAAAAAAAACACCAAGAGCGGTTCAACGGGTAAGAAGGAAATAGATAAATGTCTTTTTGAGATTGGGCCCGCCCAGGCAGGCCGGGTGGGCCTTGTCTTCTCTACTTTCGGCATGTGTGGGCGGCCTCGATCCAGGACTTTGAACCATCAGAACGGTCTCTTCAGATCACACCTGGACTTTCAGCAGCACTCCAAGGCTCAGGTGTGTTCCCACGTCTCTTCCAGCTTCAGAAGGAAAAAGACAGGTTCTATCAGCCTATGTAAGATCTTTATTGCAACAAGGCGCTGCTATTCCTGTCCCAGATGACCAGCATGGCGTGGGGATATATTCTCCTCTTTTCATGGTCCAGAAGAAAAATTGTACATGGAGACCCATTATAGATCTGACACATCTGAACCATTTCATCAAAAAAGAAAGTTTCAAGATGTCCTGTCCACAATACAGAAGTCGGTTCAACCAGGAGGCTGACTAGTCTCTATAGACCTCAAGGACGCTTATTTTCACGTCCCAGTGGCAGCAGATTTTGAACAATTTCTTCGGTTTTCCACAGGCCAACAACATTTACAATTTGCATGCCTTCCCTTCGGACTGTCGACTTCTCCATGTGTCTTCTGAAAGTTCCTGTTGGCTGTTGTGGCTCTTTTAAGAACCAGAGAGATCCAGCTCCATCATTACCTAGACGATCTCCTCCTACTAGCTCAGGACAGAGATCGTCTTCTGGAACACAGAGGTCAAGTCATTTCAACTCTCCGGGAATTCGGATGGCTCCTGAACCTGGAGAAGAGTCAGTTAGAACCTTCGCAGTCTCTTGTGTTCCTCGGAGCTCTCTTCAATACGGTGAGAGGCACCATTTCTCTACCCGAGAGAAGGTTACAATAGTTTGAGACAGGATTCGTCTGGCTCTCTCCACTTCTCATCTCCATGCAATCCAGTGTCTGAGAATCATAGGCACCATGGTGTCTACAATACCAATGGTGAAGTGGGCACAGTGGAGGATGCAACCTTTTCAGAAGGGGTTCCTTCAGCAATGGTCGGGAGACAAATCTCAACATATCCACATCACTCAAACCATGAGGGGTTCCCTCTTCTGATGGCTTCAAAGAGAAAATCTAGTGTCACTCTATCCTTCCCATCACATGGATCGCGGTGACGTAGGATGCCAGCAACAGAGGTTGGGGCGCTCATTGCCTAACGGAAGTGGCTCAAGGCTCTTGGGATTTTCCCTCTCTGAGAATAGTGTCGAACATCCTAGAGTTATGGGCAGCGTTTCAGGCACTGTTGACCTTTCGTCATCTGATAGTAGGGACATCTGTACTACTCAGGCTGGACAGGAAGGAAACAAGGGGGTACACCAGAAGCCTGTCTCTGCTACAAGAGGTGGAACCAATAATGATCTGGGCACAGAAGAATCTGGTCAACATAACGGCAACATACCTTCCGGGGATTCTCAATGTCCAAGCGGACTTCCTCTGGCGAGTCCACTTGGACAACGAGTGGTCTCTCCACGAGGACAAGTTCAAGTGGATCTTAACCTTGGGGATCTCTCCAGAGGTCGATTTCTTCGCCATCCCGTGCAACAGGAAGCTAATGAGGTACTACTCAAGATTCTGGGATCCTCAGGCCTACGGGATAGATGCCCTGACAGAGCGCTGGTGGTTTCACAGAGCATACGCTTTCCCTCCGATACCTATTGTCTTCCAGTTCCTACGGAGACTCAGATGGGAGGAAGTAGAGATAATAGCCGTAATTCCTTACTGGCCCAACAGGCCTTGGTTTCCTCTCCTAACACTTCTAAGATTCCGAGAACCAGTTCCTCTCCCAGTCAGACAGGATCTGCTCTCCCAAGGCACAATTCTCCACCCGTGCCCAGCTCACCTACAGTTGAGGGCTTGGTTTTTGAGAGGGGAAGGCTGGAAGCACTAGGATGTCCCAAAGAAGTTATTCCAACTCTCCTGAATGCAAGAAGGGGAAGTACTAACATAGTGTATGAACGAATTTGTCTTCTAGAGCTAATTCTTGTGGCACACCTGCAGTCCAAGACATCTTGAGTTTCCTGCAATCAGGCCTGGATTTGCCCCTATCAGTCAGTTCCCTTTGGGTACAGGTGTCAGCAATCTCAGCTTTTACCGGGGTGTCACGGGGCAGACACGCCCTTATTCAACAATTCTTCAAAGGAGCAGTTAGAATGAGACCTCAAAGGAAACCCAGGTTCCCCAAATGGGATCTACCGCTAGTTTTGGAATTTTTCTCACATCTTGATAAGCCACTATCCATCAGAGAGCTTACTATCAAAACTGCCTTTTTGGTGGCCATCACCTCGGCGAAGAGGGTATCCGAAATTCAGGTTCTAGGATCCAAAGAACCTTTCCTAACTTTTTTCCCGGACAGGGTGATCCTGGTTCTGATATTAGGGTCAAACCCTAAAGTCCCCTCAATTTTTCATGAGAACCAAGAGATCTCACTCCCCACTTTTATATCTACTGGAAATGTAGATATTCACTATTCACTCTCTCAATGTTGGTGTCTCCTTGAAGCAATACCTGGAAGTGACGGCTCCTTTCTGTCAGTCAGATCATCTTTTTGTTCTGTTCTATGGAAAGAACAAGGGCTTCCAAGCCTCCATCAGATCAATCGCTACGTGGATTGTACAAGCAATTCAGTGGGCTTATAGAGAGAAAGGCTTGGCTCCTCCCAAGGCGGTAACAGCACACTCAACTAGAAGTCTTTCGACCTCGTGGGCAGCTTCACGCCATGTTGCACCTGAAGTGATCTGCAGAACGGCATCCTGGCCGTCGATTCACACCTTTATGTCTCACTATTGTGTTGAGCCAACGGCCCTATCCTCAGTTGATTTTGGTGTTAAAGTTCTCTCAGTTGACAGTGTCAATTAAATCTTTGTTTTCAGCATTTTGCTCACCCGGGTGTGTACGGCAAGTTATTTCCCACACGTTAGCTGCCATGGAGTCTGTCAGGAAAACTGAAAATTCCTATCATAATACTTACCATAATTTTCCTTTCCTGATGGACTCCATGGCAGCAGGAGTTCCCTCCCCAAATGGCTGGAGTAGGCTAGTTATCGAACACGACCGCTGGAGAGAAGCAAAGATTTATGGGAGGGGTGTCCTATAGGGTAGTAGAGGCGGGACTAAACCCGCACATTGGCTGCCATGGAGTCCATCAGGAAAGGAAAATTACGGTAAGTATTATGATAGGAATTTTCCATTTTCTCTGACGTTCATTGATGGACACAGCTCCAGTAATCTTGACCATAGGGTTATTACGCCACCTTCAGGAGAGGACTAGGCAGACCATGTAATACATGTGAAAACAACAGAATTTTACAGTTCCGCCCAGGGGGACCTGTCACCAGCCCATCAGAGTAACCTAGTACCTGTCACTAGCCCATCAGAGTACCCGAGCACCTCTCACCAGCCCATCAGAGTAACCAAGTACCTGTCACCAGCCCATCAGATTACCCCTGTACCTGTCACCAGTCCATCAGAGTACCCGAGTACCTGTCAATAGGCCATCAGAGTACCCGAGTACCTCTCCCCAGCCCATCAGAGTAACCAAGTACCTGTCACCAGCCCATTAGAGTACCCAAGTACTTGTCACCAGCCCATCAGAGTACCTGAGTACCTGTCCCCAGTGCATCAGAGTACCCGAGTACCTGTCCCCAGTGCATCAGAGTACCCGAGAACCTGTCACCAGGCCATCAGAGTACCCGAGTACCTGTCACTAGGCCACCTGTCTCGAAAATCCCACTACAAAGCAAAGGGAGAACGAAGATTCACAGTCCAAGGACCATGGCTATGGAACGCTCTACCCACTAACATCCGCATGGAAGAAAACCATCAGGCCTTCAGAAAAAAACTAAAGACCTACCTCTTCTAAAGTACTTGAAGCACAGGATGGATCATGCGCCTTGAGGCGATTCAGTTCGCATTTGCATCACTATACAAATCATTCATCAGAGTACCCGAGTACCTGTCACAAGCCCATCTGAGTACCTGTCACCAGCCCATCAGAGTACCCGAGTACCTGTCACCAGCCCATCAGAGTAACCGAGTACCTATCACCAGCCCATCAGAGTAACCGAGTACCTGTCACCAGCTCATCAGAGTACCCGAGTACCTGTCTGCAGCTCATCAAGTTACCCGAGAACTTGTCTCCAGCCAATCAGAGTACCCGAGTACCTATCTGCAGCCCATGCCTCAAAGAATATACGTTGGGGTGTTTGCTTTCCAAAATGGGGTAATTTTGTGGGCAATTCAACTAAGCTGGTGCTCCAGGACCTTCAAAAGTGTGATAGGTAGGAATGAAATGATATGTATAATTTATGCTCCTAGAATGCCTGAAGGTACTACTTCAATGTTTGTCCTCTGTATGCGGCCAGGCTGTGTAAAAGTCTCACACATGTGGTATCACCATACTTGGGAAGAGTAGCAGAATGTGTTTTGGGGTGTCATTTTTGCTATATACATGCTAAGTGTTGGAGATATATTATAAATTGACAACTTTGTGTAAAAAAAAAACGGAAAATTCCTATCAAAATACTTACCGTAATTTTCCTTTCCTGATGGACTCCATGGCAGCAACGTGTGGGTTAAGTCCTGCCTCCACTACCCTATAGGACACTACTCCCATAAATCTTTGCTCCCTGCCCATGGCCGTGTTCGGTAACTAGCCTACTCCAGCCATTTTGGGAGGGAACTCCTGCTGCCATGGAGTCCATCAGGAAAGGAAAATTACGGTAAGTATTTTGATAGGAATTTTCCGTCTTCCTGACAGACTCCATGGCAGCAACGTGTGGGAAATAACTCGCCAAACACACTCGGGTGGGCAAAAATGCTGAACAAAAATTTATTTAACACTGTCAACCGACAGCACCTTTAAACCAAAATCAACGGAAGATAGACTGGCAGGTTCGACACAATAGTGAGCCATAAATGTATGAATGGATGACCAAGAGGCAGCTTTGCAGATAACCTCAGGAGCCACATGACGTGAAGCTGCCCAAGAAGTAGAGACACCTTTCGTGGAATTTGCCGTAACCGCCTCAGGAGGAGCCAAGCCCTTCTCTTTATAAGCCCACTGGATCGCCTGAACCACCCACGTGGAGATGGATCTGACCGAAGCCCTAAGGCCTTCGTTTTTACCGTGAAAAAGAACAAAAAGATAATCCGATTGCCGGAAAGAAGCTGTTGCCTCCAAGTATCGTTTCAGAATAACTCCCATGTCGAGAGGATGAAGATCCTGACTCCCAGCAGAATTAAAGGTAGGAAGAGTAATATCCTGATTTTCGTGGAAGACTGAAGTAACCTTTGGATTCGACCCCAGCATTGGCACTAGGACCACTCTGTCAGGGAAAAATGTGAGGAAAGGTTCCTTTGATCCTAAAGACTGAATCTCAGAGACTCTCTTTGCTGAAGATATGGCTACCAAAAAAGATGTCATTAGGGACAATTCTTTGACTGAAAGTGTTCTGTCCAGTTGTGAGAAGAAGTCGAGAACCAGCGGTAAATCCCACTTGGGGAATCTAGGTTTCCTCTGTGGTCTAAGTCTAATTGCTTCTTTAAAGAATTTCTGAACCAAGGGATGTTTAGCCCAGGATACTCCAGAAAAGGCCGAAATTGCCGAGACTTGTACATGAAGAGCGCTGACAGATAGGGGAATGTCTAGTCCGGACTGTAAGAAACCCAAAACATCCTGAACCGTCAGATTACCATTAGAGCAAGACTTGGAAGACAAGTGACTTGTGAATCTAGACCAAATCCTCTCATACACCTGGTTGGTACTTTTCCTCCTTGCACTCATGAGCGTAGGAATGGCCTCCTTGGGACAACCCAGAGCCTCTAACCTTCCCCTCTCAAAAAAAAGACCCTCAGACATAGATGGGCCGGACAGGGATGGAGCTTTGAGCCCTGGGATAGAAGATCGGGTCTGAGAGGTAAGGGAATCGGATCTCTGACACTGAGGAGCATTAGAAGCGGAAACCATGGCCTGTTGGGCCAATAAGGTATTACAGCTATCACCTCTACTGCTTCTGATTTGAGTCTCCGCAGGAACTGTAGAGTAATAGGAGTCGGAGGAAAGGCGTAAGCTTTGTTGAACCACCATCGATCCGTCAGTGCATCCACTCCGTAAGCCTGAGGATCCCGAAACCTGGAATAATACCTTGCCAGTTTCTTGTTGCAAGGGGAGGCAAATAGGTCGACCTCTGGGGAGAACCACAACGTTAGAATCCACCTGAAAACTTCTTTGTGAAGGGACCATTCGTTGTTGTCCAGATTGACTCGAGACAGGAAGTCCGCTTGGACGTTCTGCGTTCCTGGAACATACGTTTCTGTAATACTGACCAGGTTCTTCTGAGCCCAAGACATGATTGGCTCTACCTCCTGAAGAAGGGACAGACTCCGAGTACCTCCTTGTCTCCTTATATATGCCTGAAGTAACTGATCAATGCAATCTAGTACTACTATTATCAGTTATGTATTCCTTTGTCTAGTCCCTATAGTTCAGCTAATCTATCAATCTATTACGCCAAGCACATGTTATTGTTAATACCACAATGCTACCACCCTTGGCTATGAAATCAATACACGGTCTAAGGTCAATTAAATCTTATTTATTTCCCAAGGAAATAATACAGCGTGCATAAGGTATCAATAGAAGTTACAATAATACATAGCATACAATCAAAGTACAATATAAGCCATACTTATCCGACCTTCGCAGCTAAGCCTCATGATGGAATAAAAAAAGGGGCAGAGCTCAGGTCGCAACCCTTTTTGTCAAACATACCTCAGCCATACCACACCCCATAGCCCATCCTACTCTTTCTCGTAGACCAATCAGCGTCTCTGGGGCGTCTCCTCCCCCAGGCTAACAGTCCTGCCATACTTGGCCTCTGGGGGCAGTGTTTGCCCATGAATTTCAACTGCTCCGACTGGATTGCTATCTTGTGGCTTGATCTCGGACGCCCCACCAGCTGTCCCCTGTTCTTGCAGACAAGCCGGCGCCATATCATCTTTGAAGTTCAGTACATTCCAGGTGGGCTGAATAGAAACTCATTCTGCTATTCAAATTGTGTCACATTCCTTGCTTTCACACATGTGAAACTGCCTGGCATCACTATGGCTGAGTTCGGCTGTACAAACAGCTGTGTAGATGTATAATAATAATTCCTGTCTGATTCCAACATATCCCGATTTGCGCCTAAAAGGCGCATACCACCCTTCTTCAGACACGGCTCCTTTTGAACAGTCCATAACTGTCTTAACGTGTGTGGTTCCCCAACATGTGCTTCCGAACCAGTACCTGTGGCACAGTCCTTAGCTTATGTAACGCGTGGTTGTTTCCAACGAGCGCTCCAGAGACATCTCTTATGGAACAGTAGTGTCTTACCACGCTGTGTTTTCAACGTGTGCAGAAACAGGTCCTATGGAGCAGTCCATAATTGTTTTACAACGTGATGTTTCCCAACACGTGCCGCTTTGCCACTGAGTGACACATCTCCACCATTCTTCAGCGACAGCTTCCATGTCACCATTCTGCATCTTGGGTATCTTCAGGATGGCAGTACAGGCAAGGGGTGCCCATTCATTCACCATTCACCAGCACCCATTCAGAGCGACATATCACCCAGCTTTCAGACCCAGATTCTTGAGGAGGGCCTTTACTAGCCTACAATACCCATAGGTCTCATTCTACCGCAAACATAAATCAACTTATTACCATAATATGTATACATATATATGTATTACGCACCCCACTCCCAACCTCCTATAACCTTTTACTGTAACTACGGGTCGGGATTAGGCAGGCTTGCTCGCAGCGGCGTTGCAGGGCTCTGACTTGGCAGCAACGTCTCCAATTTGTACACAGAGAGCTCACCGTCAAATCGTCCCTCAACTTGCATAGACAAATGGGAGACCCTTCTAGATAAATATCGCTTAACTACACATATAAGATTACAACAATTACCAAACCCACACAATTCCACCCCTGTGCCTGGATTTCAGAGATCATGCCCATTGTGTACCATGCACTTCTACCTACGGTTAGGTTCAAGGAACCCTCGAGTCCCATGACTAACACTACACCGGTATTCTTTAGGACAAAGAAACAAAACTCGCCTATGTCCTAAATAATACCTGGGTGCCTTCTTCCCAGCAATGACCTCTCCATCCAGAATACAGAGAGAAATAACTTCCCAACATTACTCGTTCATCCCCATGTATTGATCTGGCCTACAAAGGACATCATGGTCATGCTTCCGACAAAGGGAAATATCAACCTGCCTCCAGCGTTCATCTTCTCTGATCACATGTGTGATATAGCCTCAAATGCAACAAGATAGAGTCCCCAGTCAGTAAGCCCATTGATGCCACCAAATATACAGACCAAGTCTGCACTTCTGTATATGAGAACATACAGCATAACACCTTTCACAATCCAACTTAGTACCACCCATACAGGCATTCGACCACTACTTTGGATTAGTATAAGCAACGTGTTTTGGCAAAATCTTACTGAGCGGTGATGCTAACTCATCAGGCCACTGCCCCTCATACAGAGACGGTACAATCAGCTTGATGTTGGCTGATATTTCCACCTGCCACAGAGTGCGCGCCAGAGCCAATGACAGGTTTCTGTCTTCCCTACCAACCTCTCAACATGGTTGACAAAATCCGGAGCCACTCTAACCTGAGTGTTTCTGTGACTTCATTGAATGTTATCAAGGATACCACCAATCTCCCGGGGTAACAAAGTCACGCTCCTTCTCTGAAGCTATGGCTGTGAGTTTGTTCCTCAGGTGGCTGATGTCCCCTCCATTAACACCACCCATCCCAGCTATGGTTCCCCCCCCAATATAGTGCTGAATACATCCCTCCTCTTTCGGGTTACTCCTCAGCAATAAGCATCCTGCATGGACCTCATTCTCATCTCTGGGAGTAAGTCACTGGTACAATAACCGCACCTGATTCAGTGTATACTCAGCACATATAGGGTGATAGGTTTTTGTCAACCACCATGAGATGTTGCAGCACCATGTGGTGAAGTCCTACGGTACCCTGGTAGCCAGCGTTTTGTTCCCTTTATTTTAACAGAGCATGCTCCTGTGTGTATTCACTGGCATTATCTGTGCAGGGTTTCAACCTCTCAGGTGAGACACCAACTGGGCGTATCTTCCTCGTGTCTAGTTCTGGTGTCCCGCATGTCCTGTAACCGAAAGCTTCTCTCTAGGACCGCTAGGATTGAGACACCACCCCTACGAGGAAGTTTTCACCCCATTGATGTATCACCTGGCACCCTTTAGTCTGACCAACAGCCACCTTATTATGCATAAGCGCCAGTATACCTCCTGGGTACCTGCACCATATTGTCTCCGTTACATCAATACATGTAATACATTAAAACCTTTCTTCTTTCAATTCCTCCTTCCAACAAAAAAACACATATTTTACATTTTCATGTTTTGACGGATTGGATGTGTCATAACTCTTCCCCAACCTCCAACCCATTGCACATGTATAAATAACATGTTTGCATTCATCAGGAGAGACTTCAGCAAAAATATTTCACAAGTTCTCTTGCTAGGCACAGTCTTTCAGATTCAGCATTAGCACCAAATTGTCCATACGAAAAAAACAAGTATAATCTGCATCTTTCAAGTTTTTCCTTTTTTTCCTCTCCTGATGTTTATCAGAACAAATTTGTGGTATGGTGTGGCACAGACAAACTGCCAACCAGATGATCATCTGTCATCCATCTTCCAGAAGCCTCTCCAATTCTCACTCCACTTGGATTCTGGAAGTGAAAAACAAGAGCAGTATCAACTTCTTATCCACAATATCTGCTCGCTTACCATGTTTACTTATAGTTCCCTCCTTGGAGCCCAGGACCTCAGTATTCCTGGCTTCTGCAACTCTGACCAAACTATCCAAACAACCATGACCTCTTTAGGCTGAACCCACTGTAAAATGCATCCCCATGGTATGATCAAAAAAATGTTTAAAACTGAACGTCAGTGTTGCTTCTCAAAAACTTCAAATTTTACAAACTAAAAAAAACAATGCATCTATCTGTATCTTTACGATGTATGCACTACCCCCTTTCAGGTGACTGGTTCTAACTGAGGGCATTGTCAATTCCCCCCCTTTCAGGTGGATTAGACCTACTACTTTTCCACCTGAATAAAAATATAACTAACATAGAGGACTAAACCAATATCAAAAAAAAAATTATTTTAGAAGAAAAAATAAAATAAAAAACATAAATAAAAAAAAAATGAAATAAAATAAAAAAAAAATGTAAAAAAAACTTAAAAATCTGGCCATGATCACACAAATAACATGACAAGACAACCATCATACAACGATGACAAACACTCAACTTTTAGTTGACAACATCCATGGACTTTTCTCCTGAGGAGCGTGCTCATTCCAATCTGAAATACAATTAGTTACTGGGGAAAACAAAAACACAACAAAGCATATGTATCATCACAACATTTTAGCTTCATTTGTAACTCTTTTTAGTACTATTATTTTTCATTGTTTGCAAACAATTACTAACTAATGAGCTCATGGTACCATGTGATAATCGATTATGCATTTACAATAACCTAACCCATGTTCTGCTATATTTTACCACTGTTGTTACTTCGAGAGACCTGCAAACAAATGCAAATGTCCGTATACGAACCAGATTAACTTCTTCCTGGTCTCTGGAAAAAGGAACACACAAGTGATTACACACAATTCTTATGTTAATCAGCAGTATTGGATACTACTCAGGAAAAGTTTACAAAGACTGACAATAAGAGAAGAGTAAAGAAACACAAGATTAAAAAAAACTCATAACAGAAACATCTTTTAACCACACAAAAGAAAAACCACAATACCAATTCAGGGGTTTATCCCTAAAAGTACAAAACAAAAAAAATGTATATCTATATCCAGGTCCTCTATCATATTCTGAACTTGAAACTTACATCAAACCTTTTTCATAGCCGGGAAACATTGACCAGAATATTCTTACCATGCTTGCAGCTCACTAAGTTCTGCTAACATTGTTTCCCCCAGTGCTATATTTGAGTAACCATGCGTCTATCTCCATTTTGACTCTAAGCAACTGTCCTACATATTGCTTTTTAGTTTCTAGACCCCGCATTTGCGTTTTACACGGGAAATGGGTTTGATTACTATTGGTTCCGTGCTGTGGATGGCTACCCTACCTGGCTGAATAACACACATGATGCCTTGGGATCGTTTTCGGGTATAATTTCCTTTCGATATCATTATTCGCCGCCCGACAATATTTTGAAATGTGACCCCCCCTTTTACACAAACAACATTTTAGTTCTGGTTTCCCTGCATAGGCCATTTTTTTAGCATATGGCGCTGGAAACCCACATTGCTGGATAATATTACTGCGATTGGAATGCACAGACTTTACACTTTCGTTGTCTGAGGAGTCATCCGAAGTGTCAACTCCTGAGTCAATTTCAAGTGCAGTTATCCCACCTTTATTTGCTTCTTCCACATCGATTCCCATCACATTACTATCATTTGCAGTGATAATAGCATACGGGTTTTCTTCATATTTCACTTCTAGCTTTTCTATACACTGAGCATGTGTGGAGGGTACCTCCACTATTGCACACTTGGAGGATAATTCCATTATGGCTGCTTGTGCCTTAAGCCTTGTGATAACCTGCAAATTCTCAGCTTCCCTTTGATTCAAAGAGGCAATGCAACTTTCTTAATTTACACGTTTGTTCTAATTCATCTAATCTCTGTTGCAATACACATTTCTCAGCCACTAATTGTTTAATCCGACTACAAGCATCCGCATCAGCCTTTTCAATCCTCCTTGATATATCACTTACCTGTTCCATCACTTTTTCTCTATCAGCAAACCATTCTAATTCTTTTTGTTCCGCAATTTCTTTCATTCTCATTAACATGCATAAGGCATTGGCCATTCTCTGTTTCCTGACTTTTTTTGATTTATTAAATATGCGACTGTTATGTGTATTACATTGTTTTAAAAGTTCATTAAACTGATATGTTAATTTACCTTCGTGAGTAAATTGAAATCTAATCCCACCATGCTTGCTAATGAAACCTTCAATGGCTTCCATTGATATGCTAATTAGCCTATCCACACCAGGTTACTCCACCAGTTGCTTATACACTAGACAAACAACTATATAACCCCCACAAAGACAGATTCCTACCAACAAAAAAAAAATAGATACGAACCGTTTAAATTTCCAGTGACTTGTGGTTCTACAGCATACAAGACACAAGGCACACTCTTAATTAATGCCTTGGTCTTCTATTGGACCAGAGCTATTTCACTCTCACGTGTGTAGAAATAAAAACCTATATTTCCCCCACTTTTTCCTCAAAGATGTATGGTAATTCCTGCCACTCTCTAACCAACACTGTGCATTAGCAATACACTAAACAACCAGATACCAAACACACAAAGACACAGAGGAAGCTGTTTATAAGCTAGCTTTGACCTGTAGTCCCACTCTAAATACAAAAAACAAAAAAAACAAATACAATCCGTTTACCCACGAATTTCTTTAGGAGAACACACTCTTATTCAATGCCCTCCAATACGATAGCAGGTCATAGGGAATTTCTATTGGGACAGAAAGTTTTTTTCACAATCACGTGGATATTTCCACTTTTCCCTCAAAATTGTATGATTTATCCTGTCAATCTGCGGTTATATCACATAACCAGGGATGATCAGTCCCTTATCTCGCCAGTGCGCCAATTTGCCCTCTGGTTACAAGTTTGCAAACACAACAATACGTACATATATATATATATATATATATATATATATATATATATATATATATATATATCAGTCACAGTTCTCACCAGGTTTTACGCGTGCGTTTATACCAGTGAAATATCTCACAGAATTTTCCTGCTCACCCAAGCGTGGTTTCAGAATTCGCGAGCCAGCGCTAATCTTGTCCACACTAAAGATGACTTCCAGTTCTGGGTGGCTTTGAGCATCTGTGCTTACAGGGACTCAAACAAAAATACCTTAGATTTTTGTGGATTCTGTGTAAAAATATGTTTTACACGCCTTCTGGGGTGCCAAATGAAGTAAGTGATCAATGCAATCTAGTACTACTATTATCAGTTATGTATTCCTTTGTCTAGTCCCTATAGTTCAGCTAATCTATCAATCTATTACGCCAAGCACATGTTATTGTTAATACCACAATGCTACCACCCTTGGCTATGAAATCAATACACGGTCTAAGGTCAATTAAATCGTATTTATTTCCCAAGGAAATAATACAGCGTGCATAAGGTATCAATAGAAGTTACAATAATACATAGCATACAATCAAAGTACAATATAAGCCATACTTATCCGACCTTCACAGCTAAGCCTCATGATGGAATAAAAAAGGGGCAGAGCTCAGGTCGCAACCCTTTTTGTCAAACATACCTCAGCCATACCACACCCCATAGCCCATCCTACTCTTTCTCGTAGACCAATCAGCGTCTCTGGGGCTTCTCCTCCCCCAGGCTAACAGTCCTGCCATACTTGGCCTCTGGGGGCAGTGTTTGCCCATGAATTGCAACTGCTCCGACTGGATTGCTATCTTGTGGCTTGATCTCGGACGCCCCACCAGCTGTCCCCTGTTCTTGCAGACAAGCCGGCGCCATATCATCTTTGAAGTTCAGTACATTCCAGGTGGGCTGAATAGAAACTCATTCTGCTATTCAAATTGTGTCACATTCCTTGCTTTCACACATGTGAAACTGCCTGGCATCACTATGGCTGAGTTCGGCTGTACAAACAGCTGTGTAGATGTATAATAATAATTCCTGTCTGATTCCAACAATGCCACTACTGTTGTGTTGTCTAGTCTGAGTAGAACCGAGGTTCCTGAGATCAGATGACGAAAGGCTAGGAGCGCCCGGCAGGCTGCCCTTAATTCTAGAATATTCGACACCATCCCCCTGGAAGGGAAGTCCCAGGTGCCTTGTGCTACTTCCGTCAAACAGTAGGCGCCCCAGCCCCTGTTGCTGGCATCCGAAGTTATTGTTATCCATGAGATGGGGAGAATGGAATGACAATTGAATAGATTCTCCTTCTGAAGCCACCAGGGCAGAGAGATTCTCATTGAAGATGTGATCCGGATAAGTTGAGTCTTGTCGCCTAGCCATTGGTGAAGAAACCCTTTTTGGAACGGTCTCATCTTCCATTGGGCCCACTTCACCATTGGAATCGTGGCCACCATAGTGCCAATAATTCTCAGGCATTGAAGAGCCGGGAGATGGAAGGCTGAGAGGGCCGGACGAATTCTGTCCCGAATTACCACTACTTTCTCTTCGGGTAATGAGATGGTGCCCTTCACTGTGTTGAAGAGTGCGCCTAGGAATACAAGAGACTGAGAAGGAATTAACTGAATCTTTTCTAGATTCAGGATCCAACCGAATTCTTGAAGAGTGGAAATAACCTGATCCTTGTGCAATAACAGACGGTCTCTGTCCTGGGCTAGCAGCAGAAGATCGTCCAAATAGTGGTGAAGACGAATTCCCTTGGTTCTCAATAGAGCCACTACGGCCAACAACACCTTTGAAAAGACTCGGGGGGACGTTGAAAGCCCGAACGGGAGACATACGAACTGAAGATGTAGTTTTCCTACTGAAAATCGCAGAAACTGCTGAAAATCTTCTGCCACAGAGGGACATGAAAGTAAGCGTCCTTTAGGTCTATTGAAATCATTCAGTCGCCTGACTGGACTGACTGTTGTATTGTTGACAAGGTTTCCATCTTGAACCTTTCCTTTTTGATAAAACGATTCAGATGTGTAAGGACTATGACTGGCCTCCAAGGACCGGTTTTCTTTTGGACCATAAAAAGAGGAGAATAAATTCCTCTCCCTCGTTGATCGTCTGGCACGGGAACAGCAGCGCCTTGAGCCAATAAAGATTTCACGTAGGCCAGCAGGATCTGCCTTTTTTCTTCTGAGGCCGGAAGGGAGGTGGGAACATACTTTAGTCTTGGGGACCTGCTGAAGGTCCAAGAATGGCCCGAAGAGACCGTTCTGACGGTCCAGAAGTCCTGGATTGAGGCCGCCCAGACATGCTGAAAATGTAGAAGACAAGCCCCCACCTGGCCTATCTGAGCGGGCCCAGTCTCAAAAAGATTTGGTTGGTTCCCTCTCTCCTGTCGCACTGCTATTGGCGGATTTCTTAAAGGAGGACTGTCTTGACTTCCATGACCTGGAATATTCCCGACCCGGTCTATAGCTACAGGCCTCCCTGGCCTGCTCTTGATATTGCTTTTTAGGAAAAAATCTCCTCTGGCTTTTTAAACGTCTATCCTGAGGAAGAAACCCCGACTTCCCACCAGTGGCCTGGGTTATGGCATTATCCAATTTATTCCCAAAAAGGGAAGAACCCTCGAAAGGGATACGGCACCACACCTGTTTAGACGCTGGATCAGCCAGCCAGGGACAGAGCCAAAGAGCCCGTTTGGCGGTTACAGCTGAAAGCATAACCCGAGACACTAGGCGGATGATGTCAATCGAAGCCTCCCCCAGAAAAGCCGATGCAAGCCGTAACTCCTGGATAGGAGAGTTTTTTGCGACTTCCTCCGAAATGTTTCTGAGGGTATCATCCACACCGTCCGTCCAGACTTCCATGGCCTTGGACATTGCCGCTAAAGCCAATGCTGGCTCGCATGCCATACCAGCAGTGAGGTAGACTCTCTTTAAATCTGAATCAATCCGCCTATCTAAGGCATCCTTAAATGAAACTGTATCTTCCAATGGAAGGGTCACATATTTTACTAGTCTCATCACTGCTGCATCCACGAGAGTAGCTGATTCCAGATACTTGACCTCATCCTCCTTAAAAGCATATAACCTTAGGACTTTTGAAAGCATACTATTCTTTTTCTCAACTTTACTCCATTCATCTGTGATGACCTCACCAAGTTAAGACAGGAATGGAAAGTTAAGACGCTCCTTTTTAAGTTGCTTAAAATACTTTTTGTTTGGAAGGATTAGCCACCTCATCTTCCCAGTTCAAAGCCTCTCTGATAGCCTTCACCAAGGGGGAGAGTAAGGCAAAGTCAAATCCCACACAGGGACTATCTTCCTCAGATTCACTGTCTGATGCAGCAGCTGAAGGGTGGCTTGTTAGAGAGGACTCCCAGAGCTCTTGAGCATGCGACTCCCTGACTGGTGACTGAGGTGATTCTGACTGAGGCACAGGGGTCTGACTGGCCCCCGATCCCCTTGAGGGATTCTTTCACCACTTTTTCCACAAGAGACCTTAGTTGCTGTTCCTTCCCCCCTCTCTCACTAGAGGCTTTGGAAAAGCAGAGGTCACACAGGGATTTCCCAGTAGGAACTTGCGATCTGCATCTCCAGCAAGTATTAATAACTGAACGGCTGGAATGAGCCCTGGAGGAGCGAGATCGATCCTCGCTACGGCGCCCGAATCTTGAGGGTGAGCCGTAATATTTAGACTTAGAATATGAATGCCGGTGGTAAGACCTAGAAGAATCGCTTCCTCTATGCGTTGAGCTGCGTTACTGTTCTGATCTAGATGGGCTAAGACAGAGATAGAAGAGACATACAGATAAGGAAAGATAACAGACTGACTAATACCGGACCCCCCCCCCACTTCCCCCCCCCAGACAGTACCTATTATGAGAGGGCTGGCCACATACAGGCGGAGGTGAGTCCATATCTCTAGGGGTTTCCATAATTGCTGCAAAGATATATAAGTAAGGCTGAGAGCACCATACACACACACGCCCACCCCCCCTCTTCCCAGAAGGCCACCTACCTCCACAGAAGAAATCCTGGACAAGGGGAAGTCACGTAATAGCCTGCAAGCATTCCCAAAGCTTGCAGGCTATTTCCTATGTTTAAATAGGGCGCCTCAGTGACGTCATCACCGCTTCCTGTGCGCCGCTACTGCGCATGCGCGAATAACGTCATTTTGCCGCTATCGCGCATGCGCGAACCAAGCCTCGTTCCTGTGTTGTACTCGCGCATGCGCAGAACGAACGTATCTAACGAAAAAAACAGGAAGTGAGCGGCGGCTGGAACGCAGGCTAATCCAGCCGCCATGCCTATACCCACATACATGGAAAACACAAAAAAACTAACGGAAATGAAGGAAAAGCAAGGAACAAACACAAACTGCTGCCATGAAAAAGAGGAACAATCTTGCCGCTCCCACACGATTGTCTCCAGGCCGAAGGTAAGAACAAAACATACCGGACTTCTCAGGGCAAAATAGGTCACCTGCTATTTAGCTGGGCTATCCGACCGAATGCGCAGCCTGCCTGCCAGTGGCTAGGTTCCTGGCCTCCTCCAGCGCTTATATCCAATGCCCACTCCATACCCCGCTAGTAGCTAGGGCTTAACGGAGTCATGCGACAATTCCATCCACAGTCGCTATTCGGCCAAACCAACAATGGAACCGTGTGGGAGCAATCTTCAGGTAGAAAGACCATAATGGGTCCTACGGAGGTGGACAAAAAAAGAACACAGCCATGGGCAGGGAGCAAAGATTTATGGGAGTAGTGTCCTATAGGGTAGTGGAGGTGGGACTTAACCCACACGTTGCTGCCATGGAGTCTGTCAGGAAAATAGTTTTAATTTTTTCCACGTTTTCCAAAAACTTCTGGAAAAAAAAATAACCATTCAAAAGACTCATTCTGCCTCATAGATTATATGTTGTGGTGTTTTGCTTTAAAAAATGGGGTAATTTTGTGGGCAACTCCATTGTCCTCGTGGTCCAGGGCCTTTAAAAGTGTAATAGGTGGTTGAGAAATGAGATGTGTCATTTATGCTCCTAGAACGCCTGAAAGTGCCACGTTAATTTTGGGCCTTTGTATGTGGTCAGGCTGTGTAAAAGTCTCACACATGTGGTATCGCCATACTCGGGAAGAGTAGCAGAATGTATTTTGGGGTGTAATTTGTTGTATGCATATGCTGTGTGTGAGAAATATATGATAATTTTGTAAAAAAAAAAAAAAAAAAAAATCGTCATTTTGCAAAGGATTGTGGGAAAAACATACAACTTAACCACTTCAGCCCCGGACCAATTATCAGCCTAAGAGGTCTTTTTACAATTTCGCACTGCACTGCTTTAACTGATAATTGCGCGGTCATGCAATGTTTTACCCAAACTAAATTTGCGTCCTGTTCTTCCCACAAATAGAGCTTTCTTTTGATGGTATTTGATTGCCGCTGCGATTTTTATTTTTTGCGATATAAATGGAAAAAGACCGAAAATTTTGAGAAAAAAATATATTTTCTACTTTTTGTTATAAGAAAAATTGAATAAACTCAATTTTAGTCATACATTTAGGGCAAAATTTATTCAGCCACATGTCTTTAGTAAAAAAAATGTCAATAAGTGTATATTTATTGGTTTGCGCAAAAGTTATAGCATCTACAAACTAGAGTACATTTTCTGGAATTTACACAGCTTTTAATTTATGACTGCCTATCTCATTTCTTGAGGTGCTAAAATGGCAGGGCAGTACAACCCCCCCCCCCCCAAATGACCCCATTTTGGAGTTTACGGCACTCCGAAAACCAATCACTGCCTTCAGGATTTCTAAAGGGTGCAAATTTTTGATTTCACTCCACACTACCTATCACAGTTTCGAAGGCCATAAAATGCCAAAATAACACAAAACCCCCCCAAATGACCCCATTTTGGAAAGTAGACACCCTAAGGAAATTGCTGAGGGGCATGTTGAGCCCATTGAATTTTTTTTTTGTCCCAAGTGATTGAATAATGACACAAAAAAAAAAGTTTACAAAAAGTTGTCACTAAATGATATATTGCTCACACATGCCATAGTTATTTGTGGAATTGCACCCCAAAATATATTCTGCTGCTTCTCCTGAGTACGAGGATACCACATATGTGGGACTTTTTGGGAGTGTAGCCGCGTACGGCACCCGGAAAACCAATCACTGCCTTCAGGATTTCTAAGGGTGCAAATTTTTGATTTCACTCCTCACTGCCTATCACAGTTTCGAAGGCCATAAAATGCCAAAATAGCACAAAACCCCCCCAAGTGACCCCATTTTGGAAAGTAGACACCCCAAGGAAATTGCTGAGGGGCATTTTGAGCCCATTGAATATTTTTTTTTTGTCCCAAGTGATTGAATAATGACACAAAAAAAAAAAAGTTTACAAAAAGTTGTCACTAAATGATATATTGCTCACACATGCCATAGTTATATGTGGAATTGCACCCCAAAATATATTCTGCTGCTTCCCCTGAGTACGAGGATACCACATATGTGGGACTTTTTGGGAGTCTAGCCGCGTACGGCACCCCGAAAACCAATCACTGCCTTCAGGATTTCTTAAGCCCCGTACACACGAGAGGACTTATGTCCGACAGACTTCCGAAGGAGTTCCGTCGGAGTTCTGCTGGAATTCCGACGGAGTTCTGACAGACTTTTCGGCTGAGCGGACTTGGCCACACACGATCACACTAAACTCCGACGGATTCGAACGTGATGACGTACGACTCGGCTCGAATAAGGAAGTTCATAGCCAGTAGCCAATAGCTGCCCTAGCGTCGGTTTTAGTCCGTCGGAGTAGCATACACACGAGCGGATTTTTCGAAGGGGACCGGGTCCGGCGGAGTTCCTTCGGAAAAATTTGAAGCATGTTCCATATTCTAAAGTCCTTCGGACTTTGGCGAGTCAAAAGTCCGTTGCAGCCCACACACGATCGGATAGTCTGACGGACTCAGTCCTTCGGACTTTGGATGTTGAAAAGTCCGCTCGTGTGTACGCGGCATAAGGGTGCAAATTTTTGATTTCACTCCTCACTACCTATCACAGTTTCGAAGGCCATAAAATGCCAAAATAGCACAAACCCCCCCAAGTGACCCCATTTTGGAAAGTAGACACCCCAAGCTATTTACTGAGAGGCATGTTGAGTCCATGAAATATTTTATATTTTGCCACAAGTAGCAGGAATATTAAAATTTTTATTTTATTTTTTGCACAAAGTTCTCACTAAATGATATATTGCTCACACATGCTATGGGCATAAGTGAAATTACACCCCAAAATAAATTCTGCTGCTTCTGCCGAGTATGGGGATACCACATATGGGGGACTTTTTGGGAGCCTAGCCACGTACGGGACCCCGAAAACCAAGCACTGCTTTCCGGACTTAAATATAAAACGCTACCAAAAAAAACTGTTAGCGATCGCAGGGATCAGACCTGACTCTGCGAACGCTGCAGTTATGTGTTTAGTGTTTTGTAAGTGACAGTGATCAATCGATACTGCACTTGGGTGGGCTGGGCGGAGGGGCAAAACGCAGGTGCCAGCAGGTATCTGGGCTGATCCTGCTAACAATGCGTTTTTTTGGAACCCTAAACTGCTGGGGACGCTAGTATAGATCTGATCAGATCAGATATTGATCTGTTCAGATTCTATACCACTAAGGGAGGTGTATGCTTTGCACGTGGGTGTTAGCGGTACTGGCACTAACCTAGCGCTGCCTGGGGCGACGCAGACCCTGACCCTAAAACCTAATTGATATCACCTGCCGCGTGATCAGAGGGTTAAACCTTTATTGGGTAATAAATGGCGGGTGCCCTGATGCTATAAAAAGCAAACTAACTAACCAGAGTCACCCGTAACACTTATACGGTCATCACTGGTGAAAGGGTTAACTAGGGGCAATCAGGGGGTTCAAATTTTTATTCGGTAGTATATGGGGGTCCCTGGCGCTATATAAAAACCTGACGGGGAACCTAAATAACTAACTGGCTAACCAGCGTCACCAGTGACACTTATACGGTGATCGCTGGTAAAAGGGTTAACGAGGGGCATTCAGGGGGTTAAAACCATTATTGGGTAGTATATGGGGGTACCTAGCGCTATAAAAACCTGGCGGTGAACCTAAAAAAATAACTAGCTACCTAGCGACACTAGTGACACTAATGCAGCGAACAGAAAAATGATCGCTTAGTGACACTGGCAAAAGGGGGTGAAAGGGTTAACTAGGGGCAATCAGGGGGTTAAAACCATTATTGGGTAGTATATTGGGGTACCTAGAGCTATAAAAACCTAGCGGTGAACCTGAAAAAATAACTAGCTACTTAGTGACACTAATGCAGCGATCAGAAAAACGATCGCTTAGTGACACTGGCAAAAGGGGGTGAAAGGGTTAACTCTAGGGGCAATCAGGGGGTTAAACCTTTATTGGGGGGGTAGGGGGCTACCCTGGACCTAACACTAACTGCCCTGACAGTTTTTACTGTCACAACTGACACAAATGCAGTGATCAGAAAATAAATGATCACTGCAATCAGTGACACTGTGATCGGGGGTTTGTGTGCCTATGTGTGCCTACATGTCAGTGTAGTGTTGGTGCACACTTACTTTCACTGTTCTCCTCGTAGTCCAGTCAAAAAGACCGCCCGAGGAGAATGACATCACTTCCTCCCTGCCTGTGTTTACTATACACAGCGGGGAAAGCTTCTCATTGGCCAGGAGCGATCGAGAGGGGATGGCCAGAAACCAACGGCCATCCCCTCATCCCGGATCGCTCCTGCAGCGAAACAGACCGCCTCATCAAGCGGGAGGGGGTCCGATCGGACCCCCCACCCGCTGGAAGGCGAGCATGTACATGTACGTGCTTGTGCCTGTCGGTGCCATGGCACCGACGTACATTGCCATGCGGCGGTCCTTAACCACTTAAGGACCGCCGTATTGCCAATGTACATCATTACAATGGCACAGGCAGGCACAAGCACGTACATGTACGTGCCTGCCTTCCAGCGGGTGGGGGGTCCGATCTGACCCCCTCCCGCTGGATACGGTGGTCCGGTTCGCTGCAGGAGTGATCCGAGATGAGGGGATGGCCGTTGGTTTCTGGCCATCCCCTCTCGATCGCTCCTGGCCAATGAGAAGCTTCCTCCCACTGTGTATTGTATACACAGGAAGGAGGAAGTGATGTCATTCTCCTCGGGGCGGTCTTTTTGACCGGACTACGAGGAGAAGACAGAAAGTAAGTGTGCACCAACACTACACTGAAATGTAGGTACACACAGGCACACCAACCCCCCCCCGATACCCCCCCAGTCACAGTGTCACTGATTGCAGTGATCATTTATTTACTGATCACTGCATTCAGTGTCAGTTGTAAAGGTAAAAACTGTCAGGGCAGTTAGTGTTAGGTCCAGGGTAGCCCCCTACCACCCCCCAATAAAGGTTTAACCCCCTGATTGCCCCTAGAGTTAACCCTTTCACCCCCTTTTGCCAGTGTCACTAAGCGATCATTTTTCTGATCGCTGCATTAGTGTCGCTAGGTAGCTAGTTATTTTTTTAGGTTCACCGCCAGGTTTTTATAGCGCTAGGTACCCCCATATACTACCCAATAATGGTTTTAACCCCCTGATTGCCCCTAGTTAACCCTTTCACCAGCGATCACAGTATAACTGTCACTGGTGACGCTGGTTAGCCAGTTAGTTATTTAGGTTCCCCGTCAGGTTTTTATATAGCGCCAGGGACCCCCATATACTACCTAATAAAAATTTGAACCCCCTGATTGCCCCTAGTTAACCCTTTCACCAGTGATCACCGTATAAGTGTCACTGGTGACGCTGGTTAGCCAGTTAGTTATTTAGGTTCCCCGTCAGGTTTTTATATAGCGCCAGGGACCCCCATATACTACCTAATAAAAATTTGAACCCCCTGATTGCCCCTAGTTAACCCTTTCACCAGTGATCACCGTATAAGTGTTACGGGTGACTCTGGTTAGTTTGCTTTTTATAGCATCAGGGCACCCACCATTTATTACCCAATAAAGGTTTAACCCCCTGATCACCCGGCGGGTGATATCAATTAGGTTTTAGGGTCAGGGTCTGCGTCGCCCCAGGCAGCGCTAGGTTAGTGCCAGTACCGCTAACACCCACACGCAAAGCATAACCCTCCCGTAGTGGTATAGAATCTGAACAGATCAATATCTGATCTGATCAGATCTATACTAGCGTCCCCAGCAGTTTAGGGTTCCAAAAAAACACATTGTTAGCGGGATCAGCCCAGATACCTGCTGGCACCTGCGTTTTGCCCCTCCGCCCAGCCCACCCATGTGCAGTATCGATCGATCACTGTCACTTACAAAACACTAAACACATAACTGCAGCGATCACAGAGTCAGGCCTGATCCCTGGGATCGCTAACAGTTTTTTTTGGTAGCATTTTATATTTAAATCCGGAAGGCAGTGCTTGGTTTTCGGGGTCCCGTACGTGGTTAGGCTCCCAAAAAGTCCCCCAAATGTGGTATCCCCGTACTCGGGAGAAGCAGCAGAATTTATTTTGGGGTGTAATTTGACTTATGCCCATAGCATGTGTGAGCAATATATCATTTAGTGACAACTTTGTGCAAAAAAAATAATAATTTAAAATTCCTGCAACTTGTGGCAAAATATAAAATATTTCATGGACTCAACATGCCTCTCAGTAAATAGCTTGGGGTGTCTACTTTCCAAAATGGGATCATTTGGGGGGGGGGGGGGGGTTGTGCTATTTTGGCATTTTATGGCCTTCGAAACTGTGATAGGTAGTGAGGAGTGAAATCAAAAATTTGCACCCTTAGAAATCCTGAAGGCAGTGATTGGTTTTCGGGGTGCCATACGTGACTAGACTCCCAAAAAGTCCCACATATGTGGTATCCCCGTACTCAGGAGAAGCAGCAGAATATATTTTGGGGTGCAATTCCACATATAACTATGGCATGTGTGGCCAATATATCAGTTAGTGACAACTTTTTTTTTTGTGTCATTATTCAATCACTTGGGACAAAAAAAAATATTCAATGGGCTCAATATGCCTCTCCACAACTTCCTTGGGGTGTCTAATTTCCAAAATGGGGGCATTTGTACTGCCCTGACATTTTAGCACCTCAAGAAATGAGATAGGCAGTCGTAAATTAAAAGCTGTGTAAATTCCAGAAAATTTACTCTAGTTTGTAGACGCTATAACTTTTGCGCAAACCAATAAATATACGCTTATTGACATTTTTTTTTACTAAAGACATGTGGCTGAATAAATTTTGCCCTAAATGTATGACTAAAATTGAGTTCATTCGATTTTTCTTATAACAAAAAGTAGAAAATATCATTTTTTCTCAATTTTCGGTCTTTTTCCATTTATATCGCAAAAAATAAAAATCGCAGAGGCAATCAAATACCATCAAAAGAAAGCTCTATTTGTGGGAAGAAAAGGACGCAAATTTCGTTTGGGTGCAATATTGCATGACCGTGCAATTACCAGTTAAAGCAGCGCAGTGCGAAATTGTAAAAAGACCTCTGGTCCTTAGGGTGTTTATTGGTCTGGGGCCGAAGTGGTTAAAGAGGGATTCCGCCAAAAAAAAAATATTAAAAGCCAGCAGCTATAAATACTACAGCTACTGACTTTTAATAAATGGACACTCACCTGTCCCGGGTTCCAGCGATGCCGGCAGCCGAGGCCGATCGACCGCTCGGGCCTCGGCTGCTGCCGCCGCCATTCTAGGTGAGGGAATCAGGAAGTGAAGCGAATCGGCTTCACTTCCCGGTTCCCTACTGCGCATGCGCGAGTTGCGCCGTGCAATAGGAAATCTCCGTGCTGTCACTGGGACCCGTGTGTGTCCCAACAGACAGCGCGGCAGGGCAGGAAATGGCGTAGACTCCCATGGGAGTCTATGCCCGGAAGTGGGTGAAAATACCTTGTGACACCGGAGGGGGGGGGGGGGTCCCCCGATCAGCGGAGGTTCCACTTTAGGGTGGAATCCCGCTTTAAGTGGTTAAAAAACTCACCATGCTACTTACTTAATACTTTGGAATGTCTACTTTCTAAAAAGGGGTCATTTGGGGAGGTATTTGTACTTTCCTGACTTGTTAGTGTCTCAAGAAATGAGATACACCTGATGTACTTGATCAGATGTGATCAATTTTCAGTGATTGGCACCATAGTTTGAAGACTATAACTTTCACAAAGACCAAATAATATATACTAATCTTGGTTAGTTTTACCAAAGATATGTAGCATTATAAATTTTGACCAAAATGTATGAAGAAAAATTACTAATTAGCAAAATTGTATGACAGAAACAAAGAAAAAAGCATTTTTTTTTCACAAAATTTTAATTTTTTTTTTATTTATAACACAAAAAACAAAAACCCACTAGTGATTAACCACTTAAGCCCCGGACCAATTTGCAGCATAAAGGACCAGGCCCCTTTTTGCGATTCGGCACTGAATCGCTTTAACTGACAATTGCGCGGTCGTGCGACGTGGCTCCCAAACAAAATTGGCGTCCTTTTTTTCCCACAAATAGAGCTTCCTTTTGGTGGTATTTGATCACCTCTGCGGTTTTTATTTTTTGCCTTATAAACAAAAATAGAGCGGCAATTTTGAAAAAAATTCAATATTTTTTACTTTTTGCTATAATAAATATCCCCAAAAAATATATAAAAAAAACATTTTTTTCGCTCAGTTTAGGCCGATACGTATTCTTCTACATATTTTTGGTAAAAAAAAAAATCGCAATTAGCGATCATTGATTGGTTTGCACAAAAGTTATAGCGTTTGCAAAATAGGGGATAGTTTTATAGCATTTTTGTTAATATTTTTTTTTTACTAGTAATGGCGACGATCAGCGATTTTTATTGTGACTGCGACATTATGGCGGCCACATCGGACATTTTTGACACATTTTTGGGACCATTGTCAGATATACAGAAATCAATGCTATTTAAATGCAATGACACTGGCAGTGAAGGAGTTAACCACTAGGGGGCAGTGTAGTGTTATGTATGACAATAAGTGTGTATTGATTGGTCTGTGCAAAAGTTATAGCGTCTACAAACTATGGGAAAGATTTATGGCATTTTTATTATTTACTAGTAATGGCGGTGATCAGCGATTTTTAGTGGGGCTGTGACATTGTGATGGACACTTTTGGGACCATTGACATTTATACAGCGATCAGTGCTATAAATATGCACTGATTACTGTATAAATGTCACTGGCAGGGTAGGGGTTAACACTAGGGGGCGATCAAGGGGTTAACTATGTTCCCTCAATGTGTTCTCAATGTGAGGGGATAGGACTGACTAGTCAAGGAGACATATCGTTGTTCATACGTCTCCTCTCCTCTGACAGCACAGGATTTGTATTTACACACACAAATTCCCATGCTGGCGCTCGTGTATGGCCGGCGGCGATCCTGACCGCCGACCACATGCAGCAGGCGCGTGCCCTCTGGTGGCTCTTAAATACATATAAATATATATATACACACACAGGATTTTGCCCAGGAGAGCCATTGTGCTGCAGTAAATCTGTGTGAGCCAATTAAAAAAAAAGTTGCATTTGTGCAAATACTGTTTCATAAAAAATTGCAACAGCCACCATTTTATTCTCTAAGGCCTTTGCTTTAGCCTAGGTTCACACTGAATGTGGGATTGAAATCAAGCGAGTTCACAGTTTCAAACCGGCATTTCAGTGCGACTTCACAGGCGATTTAAGACATCTATACGACTTCATGCACAGATGTCTATTAAAATCGCCCCCAAATTCGCCAAAACTAGTGCATGCCTACCTTCGGGAATCTGTGCGGTGCCGCAAAGTTGGCATCACACCGATTCGGATGGTGCCGTTGCCAGTAATACGGTCCAATTTGGCAACTGCTTCCATATGTTCCCCCAATTATTCATGCTAATTACAAGCTGAAGCCCTTGATAATTAATGACACCAGTCAGCATCAAAATGCCCAGAGACTACAGGTAACACAAAACCAGGACACCCCCTCCCCCCCTTTCACTGGATCCCCTCAGTGACCTTCCTGCCATGCGTGCACAGCTGAGGAGGGCGGCCGCGGCCCGAGGGCGGGAATTCAGCTCCTGCGCAGTACAGCTTGTCTTTCCCGCCCGCGGCGTTTGCTGGAGGAGGGGCTGAGTGCGGAGCAGTAGAGCGGAGCGAAGACAAGGGGCGCACATAGGACGGAGTATTCCCATACACGGTAATGGCGGATGTTATAGGGAAGACCTGTGACCTCATGGAAGGATAGAAATGTCAGGGGCGTGTGTATGGCGGCCAGGGTCCGACTGAATACTTAGGACCACGTTATATGGAAACAGGACAGGCCTGTCTATAGTATGAGAAACTATGCAATCATCTGCTCACTATACAGGAGCTCCATTCTATTGCCTTTCCACAATATAAAGCTCCATTCACATTTGGCGTTTTGGGATCTTGGGCAGAGTTAAAGTGATTCTGCTGAAATCTGAAATCGCACTACAATCACTAAAGTGCATGTTTGGGTGTCATTCATTTGCAATGGCACCTAAAATGTGGTGTGGTTTTGCCGGGAAGCTTCTCGGGCAAAAATAAACAGGGGCTCCTTTTGGGTGACCAGCTTCGTGTGTTGCGGTTAGCTGTGGCAAACGCCGCACAGCCTTTTAGGTGCCATTGAAAATAAATGGCACCCAAACATGCGATTTTACAGATGTAGTGCGATGTGAAATCGTGATCAGAATCACAGCGATTCTACGAGATCCCAAACTCCAAAAGTGAATGGATCATCGGGGCACTTTTACGCTGCGGTGTGTTTGAAGTGCGGTGTTCCTGCTGTTTGCATGCAGTTTACCTGTGCTTTCCCACAGATTTATATCAGAGTGGGTGTTTTTGGTATGTTTTCTGAAAGCACATGCAGCATATAGAACTCTTGGGGCATTTCCAGAACACACTGGAAAAATACCCACTTTAAGACCCCTTTCAGACTGAGGCAATTTTCAGGTGTTTTAGCACTATTTTTAACGATTTATAGCACTAGAAATAACACCTGAAACAGGGGCGGACTGACAACTCATGGGACCCCCGGGCAATAGGAGATTATGGGGGGCCCTGGGCAATAGATTGAGGCTACACAGTATACAGACACACAGTATACACAAAGGTACTGGAGAGGTGGGGCAGATATAATCTTTGGATTTTTAAAAATACAGATTTTTACATACTGTCCCTGGTTTTATTGAGGCTGGCAACCCTAATGGGGCCCTCGGGCAGTGCCTGAGTACCCATATGGTCAGTCCGCCCCTGGCCTGAAAACTGTCTCTCATTCTCTGCAATGGGGGCTTTCACACTGGAGCGAAATGTTAGAAAAAGTCCTGCAAGCAGCATCTTTTGGGGAGGTTGGGAGCACTATGCAACGCTTCCAAAACTCCCCCTGCCCAGCGAAATGATTGGGCAGTGCCTCAAAGCACTCCGCTAGCGGCTGAAGAACGCCGCTAAGACAAGCAGTGCTTGCCGCTGCCCCAGCATGAAAGGGATCTAGTAGAAGTCCTGTGAAAGCGCTCTAATCTTCCAAACAATTTTTTTGTCCCTCTGCCTGCCCTTCCTATTTCTAAACAATTTCTTCTACTTTGTTTCATTTTGTGCTAGCCTACAAGGCAATGCTACTGGGTGTTTGGCATACGTCGGGCCCTGCTGCCCCCTAGGATTACTATGTAACAGCAGTGCGTTGCTAAGGCACAAGCTCGCAGTTTGTTTTCATGCATGTGTACAAATGCCATGGGACACTAGTGCCCCTCCTCCAGAAGCTGAGGGCACAAGCAGTCAGTCTCAGCCAACTCCTAGATACCGTATATACTCGAGTATAAGCCGAGATTTTCAGCCTCTTTTTTGAGGCTGAAAGTGCCCCCCTCGGCTTATACTCGAGTCATCGCCGTCTGTCTGCCCGAACAGCGTGTCGAGCAGACAGACAGCGGCCATTCTAACTTTCAAAAGCCGCGCCTCCCTGTCTGTGATAGGCGGAACACAATTTCCCAGCAGTCTGTGTTCCGCCTATCACGGACATCCGCTCATCCTCATACTATGGACGAGGATCAGAGGATGTCCGTGATAGGCGGAACACAGACTGCTGGGAAATTGTGTTCCGCCTATCACAGACAGGGAGGCGCGGCATTTGAACAGGGGAATGGGCGCCGACGAAGAGCGGTGATCCTGGGACGGGACCGGACGGAGGCTCGGCTCGGCTCGGGACGGGACGGGACCGGACGGAGTCTCGGGACGGGACGGGACCGGACGGAGTCTCGGGACGGGACGGGACCGGACGGAGTCTCGGGACGGGACGGGACCGGACGGAGGCTCGGGACCGGACGGAGGCTCGGGACACAGGTAGGCTGGACACACAAGGCCACACACACACATTATGTGCCATCTGCATACTTTGATCACTACCACACCTGTTTGGCAAGTGCTGCTGACATTCCTACTTCCTCCAGTTCCACAGTCCACTGCCTTAATGTCCCAGGAACTCTCAACTTCATGCATCCTCCCCCTATGCAATGCTTTATTTGCATGTTCTCTCTTTTAGGGAATGTAGAAAATGTACACACACACACACACACACACACACACACACACACACACACACACACACACACACACACACACACACACACACACACACACACACACGGATGGACACACACACATGGATGGACACACACACACACAGGGATGGATGGATGGATGGACACACACACACACAGGGATGGATGGACACACACACACACAGGGATGGATGGATGGATGGACACACACACACAGGGATGGACAGGCATATCTCACCCTCGGCTTATACACGAGTCAATAGGTTTCCCAGTTTTTTGGGGGTAAATTGGGGGCCTCGGCTTATACTCGGGTCGGCCTATACTCGAGTATATACGGTACTTAAAATAAACTGGCGGTGCATCTGTGCATGGAACATGGGAAGTTAATTTAGGAGCAGGTAAGTGGTATTAAAACAAAAATGTCAAGGCCTGAGGAAGGAGCGCATGCTTCATAAACGCGTCACATATTGGTTAACCATGTCCCGGAAGTGATGTCATCCCGACTCCCTGTGCGTTCCAGACTCAAGGAAGTGTCAGCTACCACAGGCATGGACCGTTCTGAGCATTCACTGTAGAAGCCCTGCACTTTGTGCCCAATGCCTATTGTCACTTCACCTTTTAAGTATCTACCTATAAATTTACTCTAATACTACACTCAGATCGGCACCTGGTGCTTTATCCCCACAAAAACGTAATATACTGTAACTTACCAATCCCTAGATGTGGTGGCCAGTAACACCTCCTGCATTAGTGATTCCACGCTGGTGAAGGAGCAACAGAGAGGCCTTTGGAATAGCAGCTTGTTGGTCTAGGGGGAAGGGGGAGTGTTAAAGTGGAACTAAACTCTCATATTCTCTACAGAGGGGGAAGCTGCTATATTGGCCTGTTTAAACTGTAACTGTTATGGTGCTGCACATGTGATCAGTTAGGATTAGGCCCCTTTCACACTGACGATCCGTTCAGGCCCGCCTGTCAGTTTTTCAGGCGGACCTGAACGGGTGCTCCATAGAGCTCTATGGAGCGTCGGATGTCAGCGATGACATGTCCGCTGACATCCGACCCGCTCCGAAAAAGTGTGACGGAGGAAAAAGCTATTTTTCCATCCGTCATCGGATTGGGTGACGACGGACACTGCCGCCTGTCGTCATCCGATCTCCCATAGGGGAGAGCGGTGCTGTGACAGGTCTGTCCCTGCGCAGTGTGCAGAGACAGACCTGTCATCTCCCTGCTCAGCGGGGATCGACGGAGTGATCCCCGCTGAGCAAACGGATATCCACCGTGTGAAAGGACCCTTAAGGATAAGCTCCGGCGTGTTCGCACACTCCACGTGCAGAGCCTGCCAGGAAGTCGGCGCAGTGCTGCGCTAATCACAGGCAGTGAGACATTGCCCCGATGCACGACTGCAGAGATCGCGCAATGTCTCACTGCCTGTGATTAGCACTGCGCCGACTAACTGGCGGGCTGTGCATGTGGAGTGTGTGAACATGCCGGAGCTCGTCCCTAGTTAAGATACCTGCTATTTGATGCTTTGGTTGAGGACACCAGCGTATGTAACAGGATTCCCAACGTTCCAGGAATGTAACGTTTTTGTTAAATTGATGGGTTAGTTCTGCTTTTTGGGCTGGTTCACACCACAAAAACGCACTACAGGTCCACTCCTGCTGAGTTTTTGCGTTTTTTTTTTATTTATTTTTTTTAACTGTTTCCAGATACATTCCAGATGCGTGCTTTTTCTTGATCATGTGTGTTTTCTTTTTCTCACTGTACTGGGGTCTGATGTGTTTTTGATGCATCTTACTACTTTCCAGTGCAGGAAAAATGCAGCATGTTCTGCGTTTTTTTTTTTTCTGGAACTGACCGCGCTGGGTGTGAACTATGCGTTGAAAACCATATAGCCTACTTTCCAAGTGTTTTTTGATGCACTGGACTGCATGTGGTGTGAACTGGCCCTAACTGTACTATCAGATTTAACTAATGCATTGAAGCCAAACTCCAGCCCACGCTTTATAATTTAAGCAAATAGATTATTTCCTTTTTGGATCTAGGTTGTACATAAAAGCTTACTATTGTAAGCTCACCTGTTAGCTGTTGTAAAGGAGAGAGAGTGTATATGTATGTGTGCGTGTATATCTATCTATCTCTATCAGGGCTTGACAAATTTGCTTGGAATCTAGGAGCCGGGTCGGTAACGGTGATCCGGACCTTTCCCTGGCCTGACATGGAGACGAGTGAAGGGAAGATAGCGCAGCCCTCCCACCTGTCTCCAAGTCATTGCCCATAGCTCTTTTTTTTTTTTTTAATTGCATCTTAGTGTAAATATGAGATCTGAGGTCTCTCTGAGAACGGTGAGTACTTTCCTTTGCCTTGGGAATTTAGCTGCAAAATCCCCAATTCCAGCCAGAGGGTTTCTGGGCATTTGAGATAATCTCCCCTGGGGTCTGGATTCAAATAGCCCTTAAAGCGGTAGTAAACCTGCACGTTTTTTTATTTTTTTTTATTTTTTTTTTAAACCTGCAAAGCAAAAGGCATAATGAGCTAGTATGCACCGCATACTAGCTCATTATGAAATACTTACCTTAGAACGAGGCCCCGACATCTGGCCCGATCCACGCCGAGGGAGCTGACATGCTCCCTCTGCGTTTCTTCCGGGTATCTCCTAAACCTCGGAATGAAATCTCCCGCGCGTATGTGCGTGAGTGACGATATCGCGGCTCCGGCCACTCAGCGCCGGAGCCGCGATATCGTCACTCACGCGCATGCGCGCGGGAGATTTCATTCCGGCCACTGCCGGATTTTCAGGCCGAGAATCTCCTTGTGCACATGCGCTGCTGCAGTCAGCGGCGCATACCGAGGGGGATCTCTCCTAAACCGTACAGGTTTAGGAGATATTTTTTTTTACCTACAGGTAAGCCTTATTATATCAATATCAAAACAGAATAAAAACCTAAAAAATACAGCGCTGTTCCTATGTAAACTTAATGTGAAGTAATGAAACAAAAAAAAAAATTGTGAATTATAAACGCAGCAGCAGCTTTAACCGTGAGATACCCACAATTCAAATAATTATTCCCAAATAAGCTGCGCTATACTGATCCGATAAATGCTATGTGAAGCAAATGAGTGAATAAATAAAGCATGAAATCAAAAAATATTAACAAAGTGCAGACAGGGAAATGCATATACTAATGTTCAAATATTAGTCCATCATCCCATCAACAAAAAATGTTTTGCTTGTAATCTCCAACGTGTTTTAAACACACCACACCGATATAGGAAAAGTGTCATCAGAGTTTGCAGGAAAAAAGAGGACTTCCACCACCAACACTACTGCCGCTTACCAGCTACACTGATCCCATCTCAGAGACCAGATATCGCCAAATCAAAAACGCTTCCTCTGAGTCAGGACTGCATGGAGGGGGTATCCTCTTTAAGCGCTTGGTTCAAGTGGTTAGAAGAATCCTACGGCCACACCGCTTATTCCAATGGTTAGAAAAATCCTACGGCCACACCGCTCATTGCCCAGCACATATAATAACGAAAGGAATCGCCATAGTGTGATATAGTCACGAAATTTAATATAATAAAAAAAGATTGCACTTACATCAAGTAGAAAAAACTTTGCTTTGTAAAACAAACAAATTCGCCGGCCGGCTTAGTAACGCTGCCCGTCGCTTCCGGGTCCAGCGTAGATCACGGTGACGTCAGTACGTCGCTCCTCCCTACGCCGTTTCATTATAGGTAACGTCTTCCAGGGGCACAGGCGGCGTACTGACTCACCGCATTAAATAGCACTGTGTACAATTAACTCCGCCCCGCTCTGAGCTTCCATTGACCATGTCAGTTAAGGGCAAGATTCCCTATAATGTGGGCGGAAATGAGATCACTTCCGCCACATGTGATCAGCTGTAATGAGATCACTTCCGCCACATGTGATCAGCTGTAATGAGATCACTTCCGCCACATGTGATCAGCTATATTGTAAACAACATCGGCCATATTAAATCTAAAAGTAACCATATTAGATCTGGGCAAAAATTACTTTATATCAAACCGAACGCCAGGATATACATTGACCTTGCGGCCAGCACATTCAAATCAATAGGCATATCGGAGCAAGGGAAAATAATTAATTAATTTGAGACAAAAAAGACAATATATAAATTATCTAAAAAATAAAATGAAAATTATTTTAAGAGACAAAAATATATATCTAAAAAATATAAAACAAATTATAAAAAAAGGGAAAAAAGGTTTAATTCCCTTACATTATTATTTCTACCTATAGGATTACCAGCCACTATTCTACACGTTTCTGAGGGGAACCTATAAAAAATATAGAAAATATATAAGGACCCCATTTAATTCAAATGGATCATATATGGTATGTCAGAAACCTTTCTTTTAAGATTGTTTATTGGTGGGCTATTTATGTAAATTGCCACCCCACAAATAATAACAAACGTTAATCTGCCATCATAATAGTGGGGCTCTCTAAAGACACCTCAAGAGAAAATTCATTTTATTAGAAAAAATAGTAAAAATAGTAAAAATAAATGGAGAGCAAAATTCACGTTACTTGGTCATAGATAGAATTGCTCCGAATGCTGTAGATCCGCCCACTAGAAAAATATCTTTTTTCCAGAACATGTCAGGATATCATCAGTGTCGCAAATGCCAAATTTGCGCACTAAACAAAAATAAACAGAGGAAAACTGAATCTTTCATTTCTACAAGTACATCTAGGGAACACATAATCGAACCGTTCATCACATGTAGTTCCACGGGGGTGGTGTATCTCTTACAATGTCCCTGTGGGTTCCAATATATAGGTAGGACCAAACGCACCATGCAGGTGCGTTTGGGTGAACATCTAACCAATATAAGAAACGGGTTCAGATTTCACTCAGTGTCAAAACATTATGCTATTCATCATAATCGCAACCCAGCTAAAACGTTGTTCTTTGGAATAGATAAATACAGTGCTCATTGGAGGGGAAGCTCTCTGGTAAGAGAATTATCCAAGTTAGAAATGACTTGGATACATAGGGTACGTTGTTATACTCCTTATGGCCTTAATGTGGAAGTGGATGTTAACGCTTTTATTGATAATAGTTAGATGGCAGGTGATAAGATAAGCTGTGAACCCACTGTGAGTTTCTCTATGACCAAGTAACGTGAATTTTGCTCTCCATTTATTTTTACTATTTTTTCTAATAAAATGAATTTTCTCTTGAGGTGTCTTTAGAGAGCCCCACTATTATGATGGCAGATTAACGTTTGTTATTATTATTTGTGGGGTGGCAATTTACATAAATAGCCCACCAATAAACAATCTTAAAAGAAAGGTTTCTGACATACCATATATGATCCATTTGAATTAAATGGGGTCCTTATATATTTTCTATATTTTTTATAGGTTCCCCTCAAACATGTAGAATAGTGGCTGGTAATCCTATAGGTAGAAATAATAATGTAAGGGAATTAAACCTTTTTTCCCTTTTTTTTTAATACATTTTTTTATATTTTTTAGATATATATTTTTGTCTCTTAAAATAATTTTCATTTTATTTTTTAGATAATTTATATATTGTCTTTTTTAAAGTTACATGTACGCCCATTTGCCTGCCCCTGCCATTCTGTCGACGTACATCGTCGTGCGCTGGTCGGCAAGTAATAGTTAATATATAATTTTTTTTTTTTTCCTAGAATACCAAACATGTTATACTTACTGGTTCTGTGCAGTGGTATTGCACAGAGCAGGCCGAATCTTAAATTCTGGGATCCCCCACCAATGCTCTTGGCTTCACTTCCGAGCATGCCATGATAGCAAGCCGCTTCCTATGGTGGCACACCTATGGACTCGCTCCTGAGCCAAGCTTTGTGCGTTTATGGACAACACAGTGCATCTTAATAATATGTATATAGGGAGGTGAGGGGACTATAGAAATTGCTTGCCTTCATAACCACTTTAAATTAGTGATACACCGAAATTTCGGCCGCCGAAACATATCGGCCGAAAATGCCCTTTTCGGCAATTTGCCGAAAGAGAAAAACGGCCGATAATGGAGCCGAAAATGGGGCGTGGCCTGGGTGGGGGCGGGGCTCCGCCCTGCCTCTGGTGACGCCTATCATGGGGGGTGCATAGCGCAGGATTGGACGGATGATCTGTCTATCAAAGTGCCCGGACAAGGGGGAGGGGCTGTGTGTGACGGCGCGGCCGGGAACACACAGCTATTGAAATGAAAGCTGTGATGTTCCTGGTGCTGTGATCAAACAGGCGGCGGAGGCGGCTCTCTTCCCTGCACAGGCTGGCTGCGCAATGGGGCACACTGGCTGCGCAATGGGGCACACTGGCTGCGCAATGGGGCACACTGGCTGCGCAATGGGGCACACTGGCTGCGCAATGGGGCACACTGGCTGCAAAATGGGACATAGGCACACTGGCTGCAATGGGGGATGCATCCTGTACCACGTCCTCTGTCTCTGACCATCTTCTGTACCACGTCCCCAGTCTGACCATCTCCTGTACCACGTCCCCAGTCTGACCATCTCCTGTACCACGTCCCCAGTCTGACCATCTCCTGTACCACGTCCCCAGTCTGACCATCTCCTGTACCACGTCCCCAGTCTGACCATCTCCTGTACCACGTCCCCAGTCTGACCATCTCCTGTACCACGTCCCCAGTCTGACCATCTCCTGTACCACGTCCCCAGTCTGACCATCTCCTGTACCACGTCCCCAGTCTGACCATCTCCTGTACCACGTCCCCAGTCTGACCATCTCCTGTACCACGTCCCCAGTCTGACCATCTCCTGTACCACGTCCCCAGTCTGACCATCTCCTGTACCACGTCCCCAGTCTGACCATCTCCTGTACCACGTCCCCAGTCTGACCATCTCCTGTACCACATCCCCTGTCTCTGACCACCTCCTGTACCACATCCCCTGTCTCTGACCACCTCCTTTACCGTGTCCCCTGTCTCTGACCACCTCCTTTACCGTGTCCCCTGTCTCTGACCACCTCCTTTACCGTGTCGCCAGTCTCTGACCACCTCCTTTACCGTGTCGCCAGTCTCTGACCACCTCCTTTTCCGTGTCGCCAGTCTCTGACCACCTCCTTTACCGTGTCGCCAGTCTCTGACCACCTCCTGTACCGTGTCGCCAGTCTCTGACCACCTCCTGTACCGTGTCGCCAGTCTCTGACCACCTCCTGTACCGTGTCGCCAGTCTCTGACCACCTCCTGTATAAAAATATTTTTTAAAAACAGTCATTTTCGGTTTCGGTTTTCGGCCTAGTGTATTTTTCATTTTCAGTATCGGTTTCCGCACCAAAAAACCCATTCGGTGCATCCCTACTTTAAATGGTTTGTCTTGGAGCCCTTTCACACTGAGCTGCCCATAGTGTCGGCGGTTTACCGTCGGATTTTGGCTGCTAGCGGGGTGCTTTTAACACCCGCTAGTGGCCGAGGAAGGGTTAAAACCTTTGTGCTAAAATAGCGGCATTTTGCCTGTGGTATAGCCACGCTGCCCCATTGATTTCAATGGGGTGCAGCGGTGGAGGAGCGGTAAACACACCTCTCCAAAGAAGCTGCTGGCAGGACTTTTCCCTGACATCCTGCCAGCGCACCGCTCCCGAGGGCTTTCACACTGGAGACAATGGAGCAGCTTTTGAGGACGGATTGCAGGTGCTATTTTTAACGCTATAGAGCCTGAAAAACGCCCTCGGTGTGAAAGGGGTCTTAACGCTCTAGGGCTTCATGTACACTGCTGCTGTTAAATGGACGTTTAGGAGCAGTTGGGTGTTTTTATTTCAGCTGCCCCTGAACTCTCTGTTTATCTTATCAGTACATGTACCCAGGGTAGTTTATAGTCCTTTCTAGGCAATTGAGTTTAGAAGCATTTTTTGAAAAGCAGAACAATGCATTCAGGACAATGTTCAGAGGCATTTGAAACACCTGCAACAGCTTGTAAACGCGATAACTCGTGCTTGGCAGCGATTAGTTTACAGGCATTTTTTAATTTTTGACCATTTGAAAAAAAAACAAAGCTTCTTAACGCAAACATGGCAAAACAGACGTTTTTAATCGTCGGTTACTATCTGTCAAAGTTAAATCGTTCAGGAGAGGTTGTAAAACATCCTGTGCACATTAAGCCTAACTTCTACATCTGCAGAACAGCTTGTTCTGTTGAAAAACAGACCTACTGGCCAGATCACCAAGTGAAATAAAGAAAAAGCCTTAAAAAAAATGCATCCCATCCATCATATCTAAGAATTGGTAAATTGCAGCGATGATTAGAGGGTTGCAGTGTATACTTGAGGCGCAGTACTGAGAATGTACACTGATGAGCGGTATATATGCTGGCATGTATATGTTGCAGTCGCAATGCTTTGCTTTCAAGTGTGTAGGGGCACTATGCACAAGGCCAGGGGCTGCAGACGTACTGCAGGGGGTTGGCCAGGGGCTGCAGACGTACTGTGCATCCGGAAAGTATTCATAGTATTTTCCCCAAAATTCTACAAACCATACCCAATAATGAGAACGTTAAAGAAGTTTGAATTCTTTGCAAATTTAATAAAAATGAAAAAACAAATCGTATGTACATATTCACATCTTTTGCCATGATACTCAATTGAGCTTAGGTGCATCCTGTTCCCACTGATCATCCTTGAAATGTTTCTACAACTTGATTGGAGTCAACCTGGATATGATTTGGAAAAGCACACAGCTGTCTATATAAGGTCCCACAGTTAACCGTGCATGTCAGAGCACTAAACAAGCCATGAGGTCCAAGGAATTGTCTGTAGACCTCCAAGACAGGATTGTATTGAGGCACAGATTTGGGGAAGAATACCAAAAAAAATCTGCAGCATCGAAGGTCCCAATGAGCACAGTGGCCTCCATCACCCATAAATTTCAAGACTTTTGGAACCACCAGGACTTTTCCTAGAGTGGTCCGCCCAGCCAAACTGAACAATCGGGGGAGAAGGACCTTAGGGAGATGACAAAGAACCCGACAGTTTCTCTGTGGAGGGAGGAGAACCTTCCAGAACAACAACCATCTCTGCAGAACTCCACCAATCATGCCTGTATGGTAGAATGGCCGGACGGAAGCCACTCCTCAATAAAGGGCACATGACGGCCCACCTGGAGTTTGCTAAAGTGCACCTGAAGGACTCTGACCATGAGAAAAAAAAATTCTCTATTCTGATGAAACTGGTCTGTTACCTGAATGGCAAGTGTCATGTCTGGAGGAAAGCTGACACCACTCATCACCTGGCCAATACCATCCCTACAGTGAAATATGGTTGTGGCAGCATCATGCTGTGGGGATGTTTTTCAGCAGCAGGAACTGGGAGACACTAGTCAGCATTGAAGGAAAGATGAATGCAGCAATGTACAGAGACGTCCTTGATGAAAACCTGCTGCAGAACACTCTGGACCTCAGACTGGGGCGACTGTTCATCTTCCAAAAGCACAATGACCAAAGCACACAACCAAGATAACGAGTGGCTCCGGGACCACTCTGAATGACCTTGAGTGGCCAAGCAAGAGCCCAGACTTGAACCCAATTGAACACTGGAGAGATCTGAAAATGGCTATGCACCAAAGCCATCCAACCCGATGGGGCTTGAGAGGTCCTGCAAAGAAGCCTGGGAGAAACTGTCCAAAAATAGGTGTGCCAAGCATGTAGCATCATATTCCAAAAAAGACTTGAGGCTGTAATTGTTGCCACAGGTGCTTCAACAAAGTATTGAGCAAAGGCTGTGGGGAAAAAAAAAATTGCAAAGATTTCAAACAAACTTCTTTCACGTTATTATGCGGTATTATTTGTAGAATATTCAGGAAAATTAATTTAATCCATTTTGGAATAATGATAGTAAAATGTGGAAAAAGTGCTGTGAATACTTCCTGGATGCACTGTACAACGGGGGGTGGCCAGCGGCTGCAGGCCTATGACAGGGGGATGGCCAGAGGCTGCTAGAAATCATTGCTGTAGCAGGACAATTGGAAGGCACAGATTACACCACGCCCCATCATAACACAGTACCACACAGACATGACCTTTACACTTGGTGGTGGTGCCCAGCTATGGGAGGTCCACACTATGAACATTCAGCCTTGAAGTTCAGGGATTATCCTGTGGGGTGGGAGGGTCTGACCAACAGAATCTGACCCAGAACTGTTTGCACCCAGAGGAACCATACGGTGCTCTCACTATTACAGCTGACCTGTCAGCAGACACTTACCTGAGAAATTAGAGTAGTCTGCAAGAACCAATCACAAGGGGACACCTGAGGACTGATCACCTGGCCTCCTGCACACTACAATCCGCTACCCTGATCACCACACTGCCTCGTACTCTCTAGCGTTACAGCCGTTATTACCCTACAGCTTCCACCAGTGCCTGGCTTCTCACTGTGACAACACACGCTTTAGGCCTGACAGACCTGCTGCCAATGGTGGCCTGGGCTAGCTCAGGTAGCCAACCAACACTAGAGACCCCACAGAGTAATAAGCCAAGAGTGCTCGCGCTAGAGTGACATGGCATCTGACCAATCGGTAAGAGCCTGACAGATGTAATTCATGCATCGCAATGCAGCAATTCTCTGCATCACGATGCATCGATTATATTTGATACCCCTAAAGTTCACCCAGCAATAGCTTACTACCTAAGGGTCAGAGTAGCTCCCTGCTTTTATTTGGTTTCTCCAGTTTTAGGGGCACATTCATCCTCTTTCCTTGCATTTTCAGAGGAATTCTCTGCAGACATGATCTGGCAGAATCATCTCTCAGGCGTTCTCGCTAACTTAGAATGCCAGGGACACAAACGGGAGCACCCTCCTTCCCATCCTCTCCTTTTTTGAAAGTATTCCATAGGAGGAAGAAGTGGAAGCTGTTGTGGATATGAATCATAAATTCCATGGTGGGCTTCCTGGTGGAAGTGGTTCACATGGACCTTAACCACTTTCAGACTGGACCATTTTGCTGGCCAAAGACCAGACCACTTTTTGTGATTCGGCACCACGTCTCTTGAACTGACAATTGCGCCGTTGTGCGACGTGGCTCCCAAACAAAATTGACGTTCTTTTTTTTTTTTTTTTCCACAAATGGAGCTTTTTTTTGGTGGTATTTGATCACCCCTGCGGTTTTTATTTTCTCAAATCGCCTTTCAGGACAACCCCGGAGAGAGTGTAGCTCCACCTTCTTCTCAGGAAACACATGCCCACTTTAAAAACACTTCCTCTTCCCCCATGGCTTCAGTTATTGTTTCCTCAATGGGGGAAGCATGTGCCTGGAACCAGGGGAAAGCTACACCCTCTCCGGGGGAGAGCAGGCTTACCATGCGGTGGATTGTTTCATGGCCCCCAGCAGCTTCTCCAGGGGTGAGAGGTCTCCTAGGGCTCCTGGTCTCGCCATCTCACGGGAGTGAGGACCCTCAGAGCGCTGGCGTTGAGCCTGGAGGCCGCTGGATAGTGCAGGGAGGGCTCTGCTGCTGGCGGAGGTCGCTGCAGGTCAGTGACACTCCGTTTTCTGGGTCCAGGTCCCGGCCGGCGATAGCGTAGTTTCTGGTGAGGCAGGGCGCTCTGAGGGGGTGTGGCGCTGTGGTTCAAGCGCCTGGAATGCAGGGACCAAGGAGCGGGTCAGGTGACCGCGTGCTTCCGCTTCTGGCCAGCTCTGATGACGTGGCGGGTGGGAAAATTCAAATGAATGGCAGAATTGAATAGGAAAAAGCTGTCCTACTCGGCGGAATGGACGGCGATGGCGGAGGCAGGCGCCCCTAGCACCGGTCCAGCTCAGGTAGGTGAGGTGCAGCGGCGCCTTCTGGCTACATTAATGGGCTATCTTTGTGGTATTTCTTGTTTGTTCCCCCCTGTCGGGGGCCTGTCGCTGCAGGGTCAGAGGTGACGTCTCTCGGACCCTGCAGCATGGTTCAGGGGTCTCACTGGTGGCCTGTTGGTGGGTCTCTACACTGGCTTGGTTATAGTAGGCTTACAGGTAATCACCTAGTGAGTTTTAAACTGTATGCCATTTCAGGAAAAGTCGCTGGGAAAGTCTAAACCAAGCCAGAGGAAATGTCCTTCTTGCAAGAACCCCCTTAGAGACTCATGGCAGAAAGCAATGTGCAGAGTTTGTATCAAGGAGTTGGTGGAAGAGGAAACATCCCAGCAGTATAAGGAGTTATTTTCCTCGGTTAAAGAACTGACAAACTCATTGCGTTTGGTCAGGTCCATCTTGATACAAAACCCATCCGGGCATGCTGAGCCTCAGAACCTACTGCCTAGTCCCAAGGCATTGTCGTCCAGACCAGTTGAGAATCGAGGACTCTGGCGACGAAGGGGGTAGTACTCTTGTCTCTCTCTGAAGAGGAGGAGGAAGAAGATAGCAGGGACTCTCGGTACAAGCTATCACTAGAGGAGGTAGATGATATCTTAAGGACCATCTACACGACTAGAAATTCAGGAGGAAAAAGTACAGCTGTTGATTCACGACAAAATGTACTAGGTGATGGACGAAACAAAACGTAGAGTTTTTCCAGTCCACAGGGTCCTCTCGGATACAGTTAAAAAAGAGTGGAAAGACCCAGAAAGAGCCCCTTTTTTTTTCTCCAAAGCCCTCAAGAGAAGGTTTTCTTTTGAGGACAAGGGCTCGGAGGTATGGGACAAGAAGCCTCGAGTCGATGCAGCTTTTTCGCAAGTATCTAGACGAACGGACCTAGCTTTTGAGGATATGGGAATCCTAAAAGACCCAATGGACAAGAAAGCGGACTCCATCCTCAAAGCTTGGGATGCAGCGTCAGTCTGAAGCCAGCCATGGCTGCTACAGTGGTGGCCAGGAACCTGGAATGCTGGATGGAGAAACTGAAAAGCCATGTAGAAGCGGGGACGCCCCGCAAGGATCTCTTGGAGTCTTTCCCACTGATTTTGAATGCGGTCAGATATATGGCGGACGCATCAGCAGAGTCGGTCAAGCTAGCCGCCAGGTCCTCGGCTCTTGTGAATTCAGCCAGGAGGGAAATCTGGCTGAAAACGTGGGCAGGGGACACGGCCTCTAAGGTCAAGCTTTGTACCTGCCCTTTTCAGGTGATTTTTCTCTTCGGTCCTGACCTAGAGTCAGTGCTGGACAGGAAGGCGGCCTTTCCGGCCAAGAAAAAAATGTCGTGCTCTTCAACAGTCCCATAAGAAAGACCATGACCATAAGAGCCGGTGGGGTCCACAGAGAGGTAGAGGTGGGGCGGAGTTCTCTTTAGATCTCCCCCAGAGCAGGCCTCTAAAAGCAAGTGACACTCTCCCCAGTGGGAGAACAGGGGTACAGACTAGTTTTCAGAACCACCCCCGAGCAGGTTCTATGTGACGGCCTTACCGAGGGAACAGGAGAAGCCCTCTGCAATGACAGTCCTGTTGCAGGAGCTGATGCAGCAAAAGGTCTTGATCCAAGTCCCAGTAAGTCAGCAAGGCAGGGGATTCTACTCCCATATCTTTTTGGTGAGGAAACCCTCAGAAGTATCGTCTGATCCTGAACTTAAAAGTTCTGAACAGGTCAATACGGTACAAGCACTTCAGGATGGATACAATTTTTTCCATCACAAAATTGTTGACCCCGGATTGCTTCATGGCATCCCTGGATCTAAGGGATGCCTATATCCATATACTCATCCACCAGGCATCTCAGCAGTTTCTGCGCCTGCCAGTGGATCTAGGGAGTTCGGTATGGCACCTCCAATTCAGGACTCTCGTCTTCCCCCAGAGTCTTTACAAAAATTATGGCAGAGGCTCTGGAGCCCCTGAAGCTAAAACAGATTTCAGTCATCCCTTTTGTTTTTCGCAGACTCCAGGGAGCAGGTCCTAGTCAATCTCCAGATGTCCCAGTCTCTGAATCTCGAAGTCAAATCTGGTCCCCTCACAGGAGATTAGGTTTCTGGGTTATTCGATAGATTCGGTTTTCCAGAAGGTGTTTCCTGGAAAAGCAGGAAAAGATACAGCTAGCTGTAAAGCAGGTACAAAGCAACCAGACAGTCTTGGTCAGGTCGGTTATGGCAGTTCTGGGTCTGCTTACGGCATCAATCCCGGCTATTCAATGGGCCAGGTTACATTCCAGACCCCTTCAGAGGGATATTCTGTCAAACTGGTTCCATCAGGATCCTCTGGAGAAGCAGATAAGGGCGGTCAAACGTCTCGGGGTCTGGTCCAAGTGGGAAGCCCGAAGATCGTCCAACTGGAGGGAGCTGAAGGCGATCTTTCTGGGTTTGTTGGCCTTTCAGCAGGTATTGAGGCGTCACCATGTCCAGGTGTTGTCAGATAACACAACTGCGGTAACCTATATAACGAAGCAGGGGGGAACCAGGAGCAGAGGCTTGATGGAGTTAGCCAATCTTTTGTTAGCCTGGGCAGAGCAGAATACGGCCTCACTATCGGCAGTGCATCTGAAAGGTTCCCAGAACTTATTTGCAGATCTCCTAAGCAGGCGGAAGTTGATAGAGGCGGAGTGGAGTCTGAATCAGGAGGTATTCCTGTTGAATTCCGAGGCTTGGGGAGTTCCCCAGATAGACCTTTTTGCCAGCCAGCAAAACTTGAAGGTGGACAGATTCTTTTCTCTTCACCGAGGGGACACAGCAGTAGGGCTAGATGCTTTTGCCCACCGTTGGCACTACCAGCTGTGCTACGCTCCCCTCCCCCCCTTCTCCTTAATTCCACTGGTTCTGAGGAAATTCAGAGAGGAAAAGAAAGACTTAACTCTAGTCACTCCTTTTTGGCCAAAAAGTCCTTGTTTCGTGGGGCTTCGGAATCTAGCCTCGAAACCTCCATAAAGGTTACCGCTCAGGAAAGACCTATTATCCCAAGGGGCAGTAAACCATCCAGAGGTGGAACTTCTGCAGCTAACCGCCTGGTTTCTGAAGAGGACCTCTTAAAAGCAAAAGGGCTCTCAGATAAGGTGGAAAGCAGTCACACAGGCAATTTACATGAAAGTTTGGAAGAAATTCAACTCCTGGTGTAGGTGCAGAGACCTCAGTCAAGAAGCACAGTGTCCGTCCTGGAGTTTCTCCATGATGGAATGTAGAAGGGGCTAGCAGCCAGTACCCTGAAGACTTAGCTGGCGGCCTTATCAGTTTTCTTTGAAACTACTCTATCAAAAGAAACTTTAATTTCTAGATTTTTTAGGGCTCTCGCTCGAAGTAGACGGGTAGCCCTTAAAGACTTTCCCAGTTGGGATTTGTCTACGGTTTTGCAGGGTCTCTCGGGAGCTCCGTTTGAACCCTTACAAGAAGCTTCATTACAGAAGGTGGTTCTTAAAACGATCTTTCCCAGGTGTTCTTCCAGGACAGCCCTTGAGAGATGGAGCTCCTCCCATCGACACAGAAAACACATTGCCACAGTTCAAAAGGCGGTCCCTCAGGTCCCTGGTCAGTCATTTGTGTTTCCTCCGTCGGAGGAACATGTTGCCAGGAACCTGGAGACCCCTCTCAGGGGCTGCCTGAGAACCTTTAAGCCATAAGGGACCGGGTCCTGTTTTTTGGCTGCAGTAGGGTCCATACCTATTTTTTGTGGCTCGGGTACCGTCCAGCTGAATCGGAGCAGACCCGTTACCCTCTTCCTTCCAGTGCCGAGGTGGCCAGGGGCAGAATGACGCCGGTTTCCCCCAGGAGCGGTGAGTGGAACCTTCCATCTCTGCTCCTTGTTGCAGGGGGTCGGAGACGCCGAGCGTCATTTCCGGCGGAACTGTGTCATCACTGTGTGCCAAGACTTCCGGTTTCGGGTCTCTAGGGTACAAGGAGGAGAGGGAGAGCCAGCGCGGTGCCTGTGCAGTCCCGACCAGCGTCCAGCAATACCGGACTAGCGGCGGGATCCGGAGCGGCAGAGGGGGACCATGGAGGCTATTCCCCCAGGACACTCCGGCGGAGGCAGGCACCAGCCAATCCCAGGTAGGCTGCTGGGCATGCTATTACTCTGGTGGTTTAAGGAGTGGTGGTGTTTGTAGGCTGGGTTCTGTAGTGCCCCACGGTGGTGGTTAACTCACAGTTAAGGATGTATGCAGTTGGTGGCGATTCTAAGGAGGGACATAGAGCTGACGCTAAAAAATTCTGTCTTCTTATTTTCAGGCTAAAGAGCTACCAAAGGAAGACAAGGCAGGCTGCAAAAAGTGCCCTAATTGTGGGAATAGGTTGTCCTCTGGCTCTAACAAAGCCCTATGCAAGCAATGCATTGCAAGCTTGCTTAAATCTGAGGCAGATTCCCCCTTAGCAAAATTTCTGGGCTCCTTTAAAGAGGAAATGGCGTCGACCTTTTAGTCCCTCCGGGAGTTAATCACTGACGTAGGATCAGCTGCCTCCACTAATAAAACAACTGCAATCTCCTCCTCACCATGCCTTACAACACCCAGCTCAGGGGAGCCCCGTATGGTCAGGGAGCCTAGCCCCACGTTGATTAGCCCTGATTCCTCTGACACAGACTCTGATCAGGAAGAGGATCAAGCAACCTCTAAAGCCTCAAAGTATAGATTGTCTCTTGAGGAAGTAGATGAGTTAATGGGTGCTATCTATGATACGCTGGAAATTGAGGAGGAAGAAACTCAGTTATCCAGACATAAGATGTATGAGGCTCTGGGGAAAAAGAAAGCAAGGGTTTTCCCTATACATAAAGTGCTTTCTGACCTTGTCCTTAAGGAGTGGTCTGAACCAGATAAAAAGGTTTTCTTTCCTAAATCCCTTAAGAAAAGGTTCCCTTTTGATGAGTGCCCAGAGGCGGTCTGGAATAAAAATCCTAAACTAGGCGCCCCTCTGTCCAAAGTCTCAAAGCAGGCTGATCTGGCCTTTGAGGATATGGGCCATCTGAAAGATCCAATGGACAGGAGAACAGACATTGTCTTAAAGAGGGCCTGGGATGCCTCTATGGCAGGCTTAAAACCAGCTCTAGCCACTTGTGTAGCTAGAAACCTGGAGTTCTGGTTGTCGCAACTGCAGGAACATCTAAAAGCAGGCACTCCTAGGGGGGAGCTTCTGAAATCCTTCCCTATGCTTTTTAAGGCCACTAGTTTCATCTGACGCCTCCACGGACTCTGTAAAATTTACGGCTAAGTCAGCAGCACTTTCAGTGGCAGCAAGGAGGTCAGTATGGATGAAAACCTGGGGGGGGGGGGGGAAGACACGGCGTCTAAAACCCGCCTGTGCAGCGTCCCTTTTACAGGAGACTTAGTCTTTGGGCCTGAATTAGATTCCGCCTTAGAAAGGACGGTGGATAAAAAGAAAACCTTTCCCGCAAAAAAGAAAAATTTGCAAAGAAAAACTTTTCGTCCCTTTAAGGAACCCTCTAAATCAGAGAAGAGTTCAACCCCCAAAAAACATTGGTCGGGACATAAAGGGAAAGGGGGCATACTGTTTAGCCTCCCCAATCAGGACCCCAAACCCCAGTGACGTCAGGGTTCCTGTGGGAGGAAGATTAAGCAAATTTCTTCCACAATGGGAAGAGACAACCTCGAACGAGTTTGTCTTAAATATAATAAAAAGGGGTCACGCGCTGGAATTCCACAGCAGCCCTCCCTCAAAGTTTTTGGTGACAAAACTTCCAAGTCACTCAGAAAAGGCCAGGGCCTTACCTTTACTGATAGGGGAAATGGTGGATCAAGAGGTATTGACACCAGTCCCTATTCAGGAACAAGGAGACGGTTTTTACTCGCACATTTTCATGGTAAAAAAGCCATCAGGGAGGTTCAGACTAATTATGAACCTCCAAACACTGAATCGCTCCATCCGTTACAAGAGATTTCGGATGGAGTCCATTTATTCCATAAAGAATCTTCTCCAGAAAGATATTTATGGCCACCCTGGATCTAAGGGATGCTTATCTGCATATTCCAATAAGGGAGGAATGCCAGAAATTCCTTCGGATGGCAGTGCAGATAGACACAAAAGTTTACCACTTTCAGTGCAGAGCGCTCCCCTTCGGTCTTTCATCCTCCCCAAGAATCTTTACCAAGGTTCTCGGAGAGGATCTAGTTCCACTGAGGCTTCAATCAGTCTCAATTATTCCCTATCTAGATGACCTGCTCCTAACAGCACACTCGGAGAGTCGTCTTTCTCAGGATCTGGAGTTGACTCAACTCAGCCTGAGTCGATTAGGGTGGATTGTCAGTCAGGAGAAATCCAAGACAACCCCAACACAGGAGATCCTGTATTTGGGTTACTGGATCAAGTTTGTAGATCAGAAAATTATACTGCCGGTAGAAAAGATTTTGAATCTGTGGCAGAGAACATCTTTTCTTCAATGCAGCCCCAAATGTACGGTGAGGGAAGTAATGTCGGTCTTAGGTCTTATGACGGCAGCCATTCCAGCTGTACAATGGGCCAGGTTCCACCAAAGAGACCTTCAGGGATTTCTGTTGGAACAATTAAAGGGCAGAGATCTGGAGGAGGAGGTATCGATTCCCCTCAAAGATAAAACGCTCCCTCTGGTGGTAGGACAGGGAGAACCTAAACAAAGGGGTTCATCGGGTCCTTCCTATCACTTCAACACTGACAACGGATGCGAGCAGCTGGGGCTGGGGAGCCCACCTCGGCTCAAGCTGGGTCCAGGACAAGTGGACCCCGGAAGAGAAATGTTTCTCTTCCAATTGGAAGGAGCTAACAGCGATCCTGAGAGCTATTTTAGCCTTTCACCCCACAATACAGGGTCACCATCTACAAGTCCGTTCAGACAATATGACGGCTGTAGCATACATAAACAAACAAGGAGGTACCAGAAGTCCTCGTTTGATGTTGGTAGCCAGACGCATTTTTCAGTGGGCAGAAGCCAATCTGGAATCCATTTCTGCAGTTCACCTGAAAGGGGAGCTGAACAGCACGGCGGACTTCTTGAGTCGACAAAAAGTTTCGAACCAAGAATGGTCCTTACATCCAGAGGCATTTAATCTCATAACAACTCACTGGGGAAAACCAGAAGTAGACCTTTTTGCGAGCAAAGAGAATGCAAAGGTTCCCAATTTTTGCTCGCTAAACCCAGGAGATCAGCCCCTGGCTGTAGATGCCTTGCAAACTCCATGGACTTTCAGTCTGGCGTATGCATTTCCCCCTCTTCATCTCATTCCGAGGGTCCTAGCAAGATTCCTCACGGAAAAAACCTGTTTGATTCTAGTGGCACCATTCTGGCCCAGGAGACCATGGTTCACAACGTTTCTACAATTGACAGACCGCCTCTAAGGCTTCCCTGCAGACAGGACCTCCTGTCGCAGGGACCTCTTTATCATCCACAGGTGGCCACACTGAAGCTTTCAGCGTGGTTACTGAGGAGGAAATCTTAAGGAGTAATGGCCTGACAGATGAGGTAATTGCGACCTTACTACAGAGTCGCAAACCAGTCACAAGGGCTATTTACAAAAAAGTCTGGAAAAAATTTAATAGCTTGCTAAATAGCCGTAACATAAATACGGCTAATATTCTACAGTTTTTACAGGAAGGTGTAAACAAAGGATTAACCCTCTGTACTATTAAGGTACAGATAGCTGCCTTAAGTGTGTACCTAGATGAACGCTTACAGGAAAATCCTTTTGTCGCTAGGTTCTGTAAGGCAGTCGCTAGACGTAAGCCGGTCAGAGTCAGCAAAGTCCCATCCTGGGATTTGGCAGTTGTACTAAAAGCTTTCTTGGGGTCACCCTTTGAGCCTATCTCAGAGGCCTCCCTAAGGCTTATTACATTTAAGACAGTACTCCTGGTGGCAATCACTATAGCCCGTAGGGTCAGTAAAATCCAAGCCCTTTCCATCAGGGAACCATTTCTCAGATCCTAGAAGACAGAGTCATCCTAAAGACAGACCCTGGGTTCTTACCAAAGGTAGCATCTAGCTTCCATAGGTCCCAAGATATTGTCCTCCCCTCATTTTGTCAAAATGCAGCAAATGAGAAAGAACGTTTTCATTTATTGGATGTGAGGAGGTGTATTCTAGAATATCTTAAAGTAACAAATCCTTTCAGAATCTGACTCCCTTTTTGTCCTTTTTTTTTTTCCGGGCAGCGTAGGGGGCAAAAAGCTGCAAAAGTAACCATAGCTAGATGGATTAGGCTAGCTATAGCAGAGGGGTATAAGGCCTTGAATAGAGATCCTCCTGAGGGTGTTAAAGCTCACTCAACAAGAGCGTTGTCTGCATCCTGGGCAGAAAGAGCTGGTGCCACCCCAGAGCAGGTATGTAAAGCAGCCACATGGTCAAGCTTTTCCACCTTTACAAGGCATTACCGACTGGACCTAATGTCTAGTCAGGATCAGGCCTTTGGGAGGAAAGTCCTCCAGGCCGTGGCCCCCCCCTGATCTGGTAAGTACTTGGGGATCCTCTCAAGGGCTGTCCTGGAAGAACACTTGGGAAAACTGGAGTTAGTACTTACCGGTAACTCCTTTTCCGGTGGTCTTCCAGGACAGCACGATCCCACCCTTTATTTGATTATAGTGATGTACTAATGTTATTGCCTGTTATGGTTTATGTTTTTCAGTTCCATCCTTCGGTTCTTGGTGAATGACTGACCAGGGATCTGAGGGACCGCCTTTTGAACTGTGGCAATGTGTTTCCTGTGTCGATGGGAGGAGCTCCATTTCTCAAGGGCTGTCCTGGAAGACCACCGGAAAAGGAGTTACCGGTAAGTACTAACTCCAGTTTTCTAGTCGCCATCACCTCGGCTAGGAGAATCAGTGAGCTGCAAGCTTTGGCTGTTACAGAACCTTTCCTGACAGAATGGTTCTTCAGACAGATCCAGCATTTCTACCTAAAGTATCCTCAGCCTTTCATCGGACTCAGGAGATAGTGTTGACTACCTTCTCTACAACCCCGGCTAATGCAGGAGAGGAAGTTTTTCACAAATTGGATGTGAAAGTGCTTGCTGCAATTCCTAAAAATAACTAAGGATTTTAGAAGATCAAACGCCCTTTTTGTGGTCTTCTCGGGATCATGCAAGGGAGAGAAAGCTTCAAAGAGTACGCTGGCTATGTGGCTTAAGCTGGCCATGGAAGAAGCCTATAAAGCGAAAGGAGAAATGCTTCCCTCAGGTATTGCCGCTCACTCTACTAGATCCACGGCAGTTTCCTGGGCTGAAAGGGCCGGTGCGACGCCTGAACAGATTTGCAAGGCTGCCACTTGGTCCAGTTATTCGACATTTCTCCGACACTATCGGTTAGATCTACTGTCTGCGGCAGATCAGGCCTTCGGCAGGAAGGTACTGCAGGCAGTAGTCCCACCCTAGGGTAAGTTTCTCTCGGTTATCCTCTCCGGGGTTGTCCTGAAAGGGGATTTGAGAAAAAACTTGCTTACCGGTGACGGTATTTCTAAGAGCCTTTCAGGACAACCGGTACTTCCCTCCCTAGGTTATTCTTAGGAATTGTATTAAGTTCTATCATGGTGGTGTGGTTTTCTGTGCTTTTGTTTTCCAGTGTCTGAAGACCACAATAACTGAAGCAATGGGGCAAGAGGAGGTGTTTTTAAAGGCGGCATGTGTTTCCTGAGAAGAAGGTGGAGCTATACTCTCTCCGGGGTTGTCCTGAAAGGCTCTTAGAAATACCGTCACCGGTAAGTCTACATTTTTTTTTTTTTTTGTTTATAGCGCAAACTTTTTTTGGAGAAAAAAAACATTTTTTGCTACAATAAATATCCCCCAAAAATGTATAAAAAAAATATATTTTTTTCCTCAGTTTTAGGCCGACGCGTATTCTACATATTTTTGGCAAAAAAAAAAATCGCAAAAAGCAATTGGTTTGCGCAAAAGTTAGTGTTTACAAAATAGGGGATAGTTTTATGGCATTTTTATTCCTTTTTTTTTTTTTTTTCACTAGTAATGGCGGCGATCAACGTGTGGTTTATTTATTTTTTCTTCTCCCCTCTCCTGTGACATGGCGGACACATCAGACATTTTTGGGACCATTGTCATTTATACAGCAATCAGTGCTATACAAATGCACTGATTCCTGTGTAAATGACACTGGCAGTGACGGGGTTAACTACTAGGTGGCAGTGTAAAGCTTGTGTGTCGTGGGGGTCTTGGCTGTGTTTTACACGTCACTGATCTCTGCTCCAATCACAGGAAGCAGAGATCAGTGACACTGTTGCTAGGCAGAATGGGGTGATGCTCGTTTACTTTAGCTTTTAAAGGGACGTACCTGTATGCCCATTTGCCTGTCCGTGCCGTTCTGATGACGTACATTGGCGTGCGCCGGTCGGGAAGTGGTTAAAGGCAATATACTCTTTCAAATGTTTTTCTTGTTTTAACCACTTCAGCCCCAAAAGGATTTATCCCCTTAATGACAGGCCTTTTTTTTTGCGACATGGCACTGCATCGCTTTAACTGACAATTGTGCGGTCATGCAACATTGTACCCAAACAAAATTGATGTCTCCCCCCCCCCCCCACAAACAGAGCTTTCTTTTGGTGGAATTTGATCCCCTCTTCGGTTTTTATTTTTTGCACTATAAACAAAGACTGACAATTTTGAAGAAGAAAAAAATTTTTTTTTACTTTTCTGCTATAATACATATCCAAAAAATAAATATAAAAAAAAAAACCCATCTGTTTAGGCCAATATGTATTCTACATCATTTTTGGTAAAAAAAAATTGCAATAAGCATATATTGATTGGTATGTGCAAAAGTTATAGCGTCTACAAAATAGGGTATAGATTTATAGACTTTAAATTTTATGTTTATTTCGCTTTTTTTTTTTTCTCTGGTAATGGCGGCGATCTGCATTTTATTTATTTTTGCTTTCAGGACTGACATTGCGGCGGATAGATCTGACCCCAACTGACACTTTATGGGGACCAGTGACATTATTAGTGATCGGTGCTAAAAACAAAATGCATTGATCAATGTATAAATTAAACTGGCAAGGAAGGGGTTAACTGTTCTAACTGTGTGGGGATGGGCTTACTAGAACCACAGATCTCTGTTCCTGATCACTAGGAACATCAGATTTCAATATTGTCCCCTGTCAGAAAGGGGATGTGCCTTGTTTACAGGCAGAGCTCCCCCCCCGTATCTTATGCACAGGCGGACGTATTTGCGCAGCCTCCTGCAGTATATATGCAAGTGGCTAAGTTAGTATTGGTGTAAGGCTCCATTCACGCTGAGGCACTTTTTTTCATGCATTATTTTTACCATGGGTTCCCGTGGAATGCGTTCACATCAATTAATTTTGTTCCTCTGCGTTTTTGGAAATGGTCAGACTTTTTTTCCCCACAGCATTTTGCATGTAATAGTCTTTACCTGCTTGAATGTAGGGCATTTACACCCCCTTCCTGCCCAGGCTGTTTTTCAGCTTTCAGCACTGTCACACTTTTGCGCAGTCATGCTACACTGTAACCATGTGACAATTTTTATAATTGTCTTCACACAAATAGTTTTTTTTTTTGGTGGTATTTAACCATTTGGCTGGCAAAAGACCAGAACTTTTTTTGCGATTCAGCACTGCGTCGTTTAACTGACAATTGCGCGGTTGTGCGACCTGACTTCCTAACAAAATTCACGTCCTTTGTGCTCCACAAATACAGAGCTTTCTTTTGGTGGTATTGATCGCCTCTGCGGTTTTTATTTTTGCGCTATAAACAAAAAATAGCGACAATTTAGGAAAAAAAGCATTTTATTTTTTTTTTATTTTTTGCTATAATATCCCCCCAAAAAATATAGGAAAAATTTTTTTTTTTCCCTCAGTTTAGTCCGATATGTATTCTACATATTTTTGGTAAAAAGAATTGCAATAAGCGTTTGCTTTGCGCAAAAGTTATAGTGTCTATAAAATAGGGGATAGTTTTACTGCATTTTTTTGTTTTTTTGTTTTTTTTTAAATCTCATTAGTTTTTTTACATATCCATTATACATTTCACCATTTACATTCATCACTCTCTTATGAGCTTCCATAAAATCCATTCATAGTCATGTCCTCAAATACTATAAAATTGTACATATACATTTTATACATTCATATCCCTCTTACGCCGCCTTCTTTTTTTTTTTTTTTTTTTTTTTTCTTCCCCTTTTGGTGTGGCTTGCCCTATCTCCATACTGTTTTATCCTGATGCCGTTATGGAATTTTTCTATCCAACTTGCCCATACTCTCTCATATTTCTCTCCATGTCCTCTACTCCAATATGTCTCCCTATATAGTGGTAGATTACTATTTTTCCACTGTGTTAACGTTGGAGCTTCCGCCTTCTTCCAATTCAGCGCTATTGTCTTTCTAGCATAAAAAAGCAACAGACCCACCTGTATTCTCCTTCCTATGGTGGTGATATTCCCTGCTAGTCCTAATTGGCAGATCTCTGCCTCTTGATTTAACCACTTACAGACCGGACCATTTTGCTGGTCAAAGACCAGACCACTTTTTGCGATTCGGCACTGCGTTGCTTTAACTGACAATTGCGCGGTCGTGCGACGTGGCTCCCAAACAAAATTGACGTCCTTTTTTTTTTTTTTTTTTTTTTTTCCCCACAAATAGCTTTCTTTTGGTGGGATTTGATCACCCCTGCGGTTTTTATTTTTTGCGCTATAAACAAAAATAGAGCGATGATTTTGAAAAAAACGCATTATTTTTTACTTTTTGCCATAATAAATATCCCCCAAAAATATATATAAAAATTTTTTTTTTCCCTCAGTTTAGGCCGATACGTATTCTACATATTTTTGGTAAAAAAAATCGCAATAAGCGATTATTGATTGGTTTGTGCAAAAGTTATAGCGTTTACAAAATAGGGATAGTTTTATGGCATTTTTATTAATTTTTTTTTTACTAGTAATGGCGGCGATCTGCGTTTTTTTTTTTTTGAATTTTATTGTGACTGCGACATTGCGGTGGACACATCGGACATTTTTGACATATTTTTGGGACCATTGTCATTTATACAGTAATCACTGCTATATAAATGCAGTGATTCCTGTGTAAATGACACTGGCATTGAAGGGGTTAACCAGTGGGTGGCAGTGTAGGGGTTAAGTGTTACTAGGGGTGTGTTACTGTGTGGGGGCTGTGCTTTCATTTAGTGAACACTGATCACTGCTTCAATCACATGGAGCAGAGATCAGCATCACTAGTTGCTAGGCAGAATTGGGAAATGCTGTTTACACTGCATTTCCTCCATTCAGCTGTCCCGTGAGACGATCGCGGGTATGCCCGCGACGATCGAGTCAGCGGGACCCGCGACTGGACTCACGGGGGTCCCAATCGGCACGCCGCCAGTGGCGCGTTTGTGATGGCAGGGCGGCATTGAAGATTGGACGTACCTGTACGCCAATATGCCTACCCGTGCCATTCTGCAGACGTACATCGGCGTGCGCCGGTCGGGAACTGCTTAGAGACTGATGTTACTATAGTAATTACTCTCAAAAACCTCCCTCCAGAATACCACTATCTTTTGGACAAGACCAGAATATGTGGATGAAATTTCCTGGGGTGCCTGCACATCTCCATACAGTTTTATGGCATTTCTATAATTTTTTATTTTATTTTTTTCTACTAGTAATGGCAGCGATCAGCAGTTTTTTTTTTCTCTCTCTCATGACTGGGACATTATGGTAGACTGCACACTTTTGGGACCGCTCACATTTCTACAGCGATCTGTGCGATTAAAAATGCATTAATTGCTGTGTAAATGTTACTGGTAGTGAAGGGGTTAACTAGGTGGTGTTGTAGGGGTTAAGTGTCCTGGGAGTGATGCTAACTGTAGGGAGAAAGGGCTAACTGTAGGGGGGATGGACGTGCGCCGGTTGGGAACTGGTTAAAAGGCAATGTACAGGTACGTTAATATGCATGTATGTGCCCTTCTGCTGACGTATATCGTGAGCCGGTCGAGAAGTGATTAATCACTTCTGGGTTTTTAATTTTTTCCTTAAAAAAAACAAAATGAAAATTTTGAAAAAAATGTTTTCTTTCTGTCAGTAAATTTTGTAAATAAGTAATTTTCTCTTCGTTCACTGACACAGCTCCATTAATCTTGACCGTAGGAGTATTACGCTACCTTCAGGAGAGGACTAGGCAGAACATGTAATGCATGTGAAAAAACAGAACTTTACAGTTCCGCCCAGGGGGCAGTCCCTCTGGTAATAACCCCTCAGCCTGCTTCCTGCAGCTCAGGAGAGTGGGTCTGTGATGGGATGTCCCCAGCTCGTCAGGATGGACAGCTCTTCCTGTCTCGGCGGAATTGAGCAGCTAGGCACTCCCTAGGAGGTCGACTAGGGGGTCCTTCTCCTCCCTCTCTTCTCTCCCTGTCCCTATTTCCCCCCCCATGGGGGATGCTGCATGATGGGCTGCTGAGCGGTGTGTGTACCTGTAGCCAGGGGTCCCCTTGGGGGGGGCTCTTACCTTAGATTGGGGGCTGAGCTGGGTGTCTGTGTCCCTGGATGTCTGTGGTCTCCCTGCTGGGTGTCTGAAGGTCTGATCGCCATTTTGCAGTTCTGCTGCCATTTTCTCTGTCCTTTCACTGTGTACAGTTTGTCGGCCATTTTTGGTGTGCCTCAGTGGAAAGCATGGTCAGGGGCCATTTTCTTTGTGATTATGTCCCTTATACGGGGTGGTCTGCGGTCATTTTGTTGTAGCCCAGCGTGGTTTTTAGCCTCGGTGCTGGTCCCTGCTGCTCAGAACGGCAGTTTTTTTGCTCAGGACACCTGGGTGCTGATACTGGACGCAGACACCTGTAACTGAACGGCGCAGCACTCGGTTGGGGTGGCGAGTCCTGCAGTGGGGCCCCTCAGTCTGCAGCAGCTAGGAGGGTGGGATTGTGCACCTATACTAAGTCCCCAGGGTGGCAGACAGGGAGGCTCAGCATGGCTTCAGAAACTGTTTCTTCCCCAGAATTGCAACCGGCTCATCTGCAAACAGTGCAGTGCCTTTGGATGCTTTGTCAGCGGTCCTTGAAAGGTTCGTTGCCAGGGTGGAGGCGGTGTGCGGACGCAAAGGTGGTAAAAAGCAGCCCCTGCCCCCCGTCCTCTGGGGAAAGCTCTGACGCAGACTCGGGCCGTGCTGAGACTGGCAGCCCCTGCCCTGTTGCTTCAGATGACGCTGACCAGGACCAATCTGACAGGGAGGTCCCCGTTCGGGTCCACGCAAGTCAAATCGCTAGTTGGAGCACTTATCACAGCTATGCATGATACCCTGAAAATTCAGGATACAGCAGGTTCCTCTGCTGAAGTAACGGTACCCTTTGGGTTCCATAAGCCAGCCCATATACACCTAAAGTGTTTCTGTATCTGGCTTATTTTGATAAGTTCATATACAAGGAATGGGGAAGCCCACAACGGACCTTCTTGGTCCCTAAAAGAATAGCAGTGCGCTACCCTTTTGAGGAGAGCCTTCTTAAAAAATGGACGGCTCCTCTGGTCGTGGACCTCCCAGTATGCAGGTTAAACAAAGTAACCACGATCCCCGTAGTGGGAACTCCTGCATTCAAGGACCCTACTGACAGGAAGGCAGTGGCCTGTTTCCTTGTTTAGGGTTGTGGGGTCAGCAATACGACCAGTACTGGCCACAGCACTTGTGTCGCAGATACTTACTGAATGGGCAAAACGTTTGCACCACAAATTGGAGAAGCAGCAGGCTACTCCCGACTGCGTGGAACTAGCAGACCAGTTAGTGCACGGTTTTAATTACGTTTGTAACGTGGCCCTGGATACAATTCCTTTGCTCTCCAGGGCTTCAGTATCAGCAGTGGTGCTGCGGCGCCTGATTTGGCTAAAAATCAGGTCTGCGGACCAGGCATCCAAAAAAGCCTTGATGGATCTACCCTTCCTTGGTGAGCGGCTCTTTGCCTCGTTGAATGTCACAAGTGGGAAAAGTACCTTGCTCCCACAGGCCAGGAAGACTAAGGAGCCACGCTGCAGGCAAGGGCCCTTATTTTCCGCTCAAAAGAGGCTTTTTTTTCTGTCCGGGACTTTGGCTAAATGCTCCCAGTCCGACAGGACGACCACTGATGGACAAAAGCGTCCTTGGAACTGCAAGCAAAAGTGCTACTGCATGAAGGTTTGCCCCCGTCCATCTCGGGTGGGGGGGGGGGGGTCGCCTTCCGGAGTTTGCAGCCCGGTGGGCCTCAGCTGTCTGGCCACTGGGTCTGTGAATGGATTTCCTCTGGCTACAAGATAGTTTCTCTCTTGGCCATAACAGATTCTTCCCCTCCAGCATACCCTTACTCCTGGCTCATCGGGAGGCCCTATTGGGAGTAGTAAGGGACCCGCTAAGCAGCGGGGTGATAGTGCCTGTTCAAAGATTCCAGGGGTTCCACTCCAATCTGTTGTCCCCAAAAGGAAGGAGTACATCCAATCTTGGACCTGAAATTGCTTTGTAAAAGTACAGAGGATCAGAATGGAATCGGTTAGCTCAGTAGTCGCTGCACTCCATCAAGGGGACTCCTTGGCGTCTTTGGACATCCAGGATGCGTACCTGCACATACTCATATGCCTCAGGCATCAGAGGCTTCTGCGATTTGCAGTAGGGGAAGCCCACTACTAGTTTGTGGCTCTCCCTTTTGGCTTGGCATCAGCAACCCGAGTCTTTACAAAGGTATTGGCTCCAATTTTGGCGTTGTGACAATGCGGGATCGCAATCGTAGGTTACCTAGATGGTCGTCTCCTGAGAGCAGCTTCCGCCTCACAATTAAAGGAGGATGTGTCAATCACCATGTAAACCCTGCAGGAATTTGGGTGGCTGTTGAACCTCAAAAAGTCAGTGCTTATACTGACTCAGTGCTTGGAGTACCTAGGCTTACTGCTGGACTCCATGGAAGCAAGAGTTTTTCTTCCTTCAGACAAACTGCTGACTCTCAGAGCTGCGGTAAAACTGCTGATGAACCGCAGGTGGTCGTCGCTACGTTTTTCATGCGAATCCTGGGACTTGTTGTGGCCTCCACCGAGTCGGTATCGTACGCCCAGTTTCACTCGAGTCTTGCAGAAGGAGATCTTGACAAAATGGGACAAATCTCCGTTATCCCTAGATCGGCAGATTTGGGTGAGCCAGTCAGTCAGGGACTCCCTGCTCTGGTGGCTGAGATCTGGCACTTCGGTCCGGGAAGTCGTTCCTACCTCTGCATTGGACAGTGATTACAACGGAGAGGTCGGGGGAGGAATCAAAGTTGCCCATCAATGTTCTTGAGCTCCGAGCAATCAGGCTATGCCTCTCCACGTTTTCACTGAGACTAAGGGGGTGTTTGCTCAGGATCCACTCAGGCAACGCCACGGCAGTGGCATATGTCATCCATCAAGGAGGAACAAGAAGCTTGGCTGCAGCACGGGAGGTCCCTCACATCCTTCAGTGGGCAGGGTGACATGTACCGTCCTTGTCGGCCATTTACATCCCGGGAGTAGAAAATTTCAGGCGGACTACCTAAGTCGCCAGATGCTGGACCCAGGAGAATGGGCGTTGCATCCGGAGGTGTTCAGGCTGCTGTGCCTGCGGTGGGGCACACCAGACATGGATCTCCTGACCTCCCGTTTGTCGGAAGGTGCCCATGATTCATAACCAGGACAAGAGATCCTTGGGCAGACACGCTGGTGGCTCCATAGGGTCAGTAACGAATAATCGACGCTTTCCCTCCTATAAAACTATTACCACATCTGCTCCGCAGAGGGGAGGCTGAGGGGATTCCAGTGATATTGATTGCCCAAGATTGGCCTCGATGTCCCTTGTACGCTGACCTAGTACGCCTGGTTGCAGACGCTGCCTGGTGACTGCCATTGCGAGAAGACCTTCTGTGTCAAGGTCAGATTCTCCATCCTGCTTTACCATCGCTGGATTTAACGGCATGGTTGTTGAGAGCTAGGCGCTAAGGAGCCGAGGCCTGTTGGACTCGGCGTTTTCAACTATGTTGAAGCCACGAATAGCATCTTCTCGGAAGATATATAATCGTACCAGGAAGGCCTACATGTCCATGTGTGAGGAGGAAGGGGTGGTGTCCAAGCACCTATTCAGTTTTCAGGATCCTGCTGTTCCTACAGCGAGGAGTAGACCAGAAATTGGGACAGATATCAGCTTTGGCTATGTTCCTTCCTCCCCCCGCCCCCCCCCTCGGCGCCCCCCCCCCCCACAATGACCCCAGGCGTCTCGCTCTCTACTTTTACCTCAGGGGTCCAGCATGAAGTCCCTCCGGTGTGTCCACCTTTGCCCCTGTGGTATCTAAACCTGGTGCTATCTGCGCTTCAGAAACCGCAGTTTGAGAACATCAGAGAAATTTCCTTGTTGACTCTTTCGCAGAAAGTGGTCTTCCTAGTGGCCATTACATTGGCCAGGAGGGTTTTGAAACAGGCGGTCTGGTCTTGCAAGTCACCCTATCTGGTTCTCCATAAGGATTAGGTGGTGTTGCGTCCGCAACCTTCTTTTCTGCCGAAGGTGGTTTCAGCGTTTCACATCAACGAAGACCTTGTTTTACCATCTCTGTGTCCTAAACCGACACTTCCTAAGGAGGTGGTCCTTTATTCCCTGGACATGGTCCGGGCTCTAAGGGTATATTTGTCTGCCATGGTTCCCTTTTCGGAAGTCGGACTGTGTTCGGTTCAGTAGCTGGTCCGAAAAAAAGGATTGGCGGTCTCTTCGACCATCATTTCCAGGTGGATCAGACAGATTGTGGTACAGGCCTAAGCTTTGAAGGGGCAGGTGCCTCCCTTTCCTGTCACGCCCCATTCCACCAGGGCAATTGGAACCCCTTGGGCTTTCCGACATCCAGCGTCAGCCGCTCAAGTGTGTAAGGCATCGACTTGGTCGTCTGTTCACACTTTTACCAAATTCTACAAAGTGGATGTAAGCGCATCTTCGGCTGCATGCTTTGGCTGCAAAGTTTTGCAGGCAGCCGTGTAATGTTGCAGTTCTGCACTTTCCTCTTTTTTTTTTTAAAGAAACAGTTACTTTTGAGTATTAACGCACTGTTGCATTTGTTGACCGCAAGTTCTGATACGGTTAGTTAAGATGGTGACTCCCCTGTTAGGGAACACCGTTGGTTGTGGGTGAGAAATATATATAGATCGGCATTGATATGCAATTTTGTTGGGCCACATCCTATAAAAAAACTACAAAGAAAGAACCCCTGGTGGTGGACTTTGAAGGCACAGTAGAATAAGGTAGAAGCAATTTTATTTATTCAATACCAACCTATTGAATAAATAAAATTGCTTGTACCTTATTCTACTGTTGTACGTGCCTCCAAAGTCCACCACCAGGGGTTCTTTCTTGGTTGTGAGTGAAATTTTTTTTGCTGTTCCCACCCATTGTTATGACACTGCTTGGGGACGTCCCTACAGTCAAAATTAATGGAGCTGTGTCAGTGAACGAAAGAGAAAATAGGATTTTTGTACTGTAAAATCCTTTTCTCTGAAGTTCACTGACTGAAACCGCACCCTCCCCTCCTATTGGTTTACGATATACTGCTTGTTGACATACTGAGCTGCAGGAAGCAGGCTGAGGGGGTTATTACCAGAGGGACCACCCCCTGGGCGGAACTGTAAAGTTCTATTTTTTTTCGCATGTTCTGCCTAGTCCTCTCCTGAAGGTGGCGTAATAATCCTACGGTCAAGGAGGTCTGTGTATCTGGGAGGTGACGGACATCTGAAGTCCCCCGGTGGGGTTGACGGGAGATATGAACCGGTATCCTCCTGAAAGCCCAGGGAGGGCTGGCATTCCCCCACCTCACTATTTAGGTTTCGGATTTGGTGCGAGTCAGGCGGGGGGGGGAGCGGGGTGCGTGCGGACACAGGCATAGAGTTCCGGCCTGTGGAACTCGGGGAGACCAGGGGACTTCCGGCGACCCACTTCCTTTTTCGGGTCGCGCGAGTGTGGATGGCGGAACTTTGGCGGCTGTTTTAAAAAGCGCCAGCCACATAACGAATGTGCTGCACCACCAGGCTGAAGGGAAGAGCCTCCAGGCAGTCAGGCAAGCTTCCGAATGGAAATGGATGCAGCGGAATGTTGCGGTGGAACCGAACGATCTCGGGTAGGCAAACTCAGGTGTTTTGTACCTTCGGGGGGGGGGGGGGGGGGTGATGGACTAATCAATGCAAAGGCATTTTGAAATAGTCCAGGTGTGGTTCCCCCTCCCCTTCTTTTAGAACAGGATCCAGACTAGCGTGTCTTGCGAATCCTGTTAGTGGCTGGTGGGGTGCACATAGGTGTTTGAAGGCATCCTATTTTAAGTTACACTGATGTTAGCTTGTCTGTTCCCTTCCTTTCTTCTCTCCTTCTCTTGTCTTTGCCCAAAGAACCAGAGAGGTCAGGGGGAAGAAGGTGTCCATTATGTATGAACAAATTGAAGGAAGGATGGTTAAATTTCCTTTAAATACTGCATGGACAAATTAGTTGGGCTACGGGGGCTTGTAAAGAACTGATTTCTAGGGTACAGAAAAATGAAGTCCAAGACAATGCTGGCGAACCTTGAGACCCCAAAACCAGCCGCAGTTCCCCCTGCGTCCACTCCAGAGGAGGGTGATGAATCGGGGGGGGGGGGATTTGATTCTCTGGATGGCCTAAGTGAGACGGCATCATCCAGAGATATTCCAACTCAAGGGACAAGCTACAATGGCCACAATAGTGGCTCGCAATTTGGAGGTCTGGCTGGAACAATTGCAATGGGTATTTGGAAGGAGGAACCTCCTAGGAAAAGAAATCATGGATTCCCTTCCTATGCTGCATAAAGCAGCAGGCTACATGGCAGACACCTCTGCGGAGTCGGTCAAACTGTCTTAAGTGCCGCTGCCCTCGTAAATGCATCTCGCAGGGCACTTTGGTTAAAGGTCTTGGTCAGGGGACCCAGCTTCACAAGTGAGGTTATGTGGTATTCCTTTGAAGGAGACCTCTTGTTCGGGCAGGATCTTGAAAAGGTTCTGGATCGCACTGCGGACAAGAAGGCCTTTTCTGTTTTAAAACCAAAAAGGCACCAGGAAAAACGCTTTTTTCGTCCCTAAAGGCATGGGACAGTGACGAGT
>NW_027507748.1:578265150-578282650 GCF_037356315.1 Lithobates pipiens
TTAGCAAAGACCCTAGAGAATATAGTGGCGGTCGTTGCAACTTTTTATCTCGCACGGTATTTGCCCAGCAATTTTTTGAATGCTTTTTTTGGAAAAAAAAGTTTTGTGCTTTAAAAAAAAGTTAGCCCAATGTTTTTGCATAATGTGAAAGATGAAGTTAAGCCGAGTAAATGGATACCTAACATGTCACCCTTCAAAATTGCACACACTCGTGGAATGGCACCAAACTTCGCTACTTAAATATCTCCATAGGTGACGCTTTAAATTTTTTTACCGGTTATATGTTTGAGTTAGAGGTGGTCTAGGGCCAAAATTATTGCTCTCGCTCTAACGTTCACAGCAATAACTCACGTGTGTGCTTTGAACACCGTTTTCATATGTGGGCGGGACTTGCGTATGTGTTCGCTTCTGCATGCGAGCACATGGGGACAGGGGCGCTTTAAAAAAAAAAAAATGTTAACTTTATTTTAGTTTGACACACTTTATTTATTTTTTTTCCCCCCAAAAAAATTTTTGGACCATTTTTATTCCTATTACAAGGAATGTAAACATCCCTTGTAATAGGAATATGGCATGACAGGTCCTCTTTACAGTGAGATATAAGGTCAATAAGGCCCCACATCTCTCCTCTAGATTGGGAAGCCTGAAATAAAAAAAAAAAACGTTTCTGTCTTCGATCATAGCGGTGAGTCAGTAGAAGCACCCGGAGGACGGCGGGAGGGGGGGGGGGATGTCCCCTCTCGCCTCCCGTAAGAATTATTAAGCAGCGGAACAGCCGCTATGATCATTCTTATTTTGTAGGGCAGGGGTGCCCAACCAGTGGCCCGCGACCTCCTGCTCTGGGATAGAATAGAAAGAATACTGTTATTAACCACTTCCCACCCGGCCAATGTATATATACGGCCGGGTGGGAGCCGCCTGCTCCTGATAGGACGTTCAGGAACGTCATTCAGGAGCAGCGGGATCGCGCGCGCCCGCGCAGCGGCGCGATCCCGATGTGCTCGTGTCACCCGGACACGGCACATCTCAGATCGGCAGGAGGGCTCTGTGATTGGCCCTCCTGATCACATGACGGCCGTGTCCAATCACGGCCGTCATGTGATGTAAACAAACAGCCGGTTGCTAGGCAATCGGCTCTCCTCTCCTCACACGGAAGTCACCGCTGAGAAGAGGAGAGCAGAACGCTGCAGCCGGCTGATGATCAGTGAGTATGGGCTGCTTTTCACAGCTTTTTACTCACTGATCATCAGTGTAGTGTAAACACACAACACACCACACAGTGAAAACACAGTCCCCACATATGTCCTCAAAACACACATGTCCCCAAAACATACATGTCCCCAAATAATAAAAACACATGTCCCTAATAATAAAAACATGTCCCCCACATATGTCCCACTAAAATCACATGTCCCAATGATTATCTGCACACATATGTACGTGATCACCTGCACACATATGTACATGATCATTTGCGTACATATGTCTGTGATCACACAAACCAATTATTATACACTTAACGGAATTTTTTTTACCAAAAACATGTAGCAGAATACATTTTGGCTTAAATTTATGACAAAAATTTGATTTTATTGGATTTCTTTTCAAATAGAAAAAAGAAAATATTGTTTTTTTCCCAAATTTCCGCTTTTTTTGCGCTTATATCGCAAAAAAAAAAAAACGGAGTCGTGAATAAATAACACCAAAATAAAGCTCTATTTGTGCGAACAAAATGATAACAATTTCATTTGGGTACAGTGTAGCATGACCGCGCAATTGTCACTGAAAGCGCTAGAGCGCTGAAAGCTGAAAATTGGGCTGGGAAGGAAGGGGGTGAAAGTGCCCTGTATTGAAGTGGTTAAATTATACAATCTGCTATGATCCGGTTGTTAACTGGTTAAAGGAGAAGTATGGGTTTGTTTGTTTTTGCAGATTTATACTTGGGTGACTGGAGCATCGGTCCCCGACACCTCTGCACTGAGAACCGAGACATCGAACACCGCCGATGGCTCGGTTCTCTCAGCTCCGTGAGACATGCGCCGTAGACAGCGGTGCCTGTCTTTCGGCAAATATCTCCTAAACCGTGTAGGTTCAGGAGATATTTCTTGGACCTACAGGTAAGCCTTAATCTAGGCTTACCCGTAGGTCAAAGTTGGTTGTAAGGGTTTACAACCACTTTAACCACTACAGCCCCGGACCAATAAACACCTTAAAGCGGTAGTAAACCCGCATGTTTTTTTTTTTTTTTTTTTAAACCTGCAAAGCAAAAGGCATAATGAGCTAGTATGCACCGCATACTAGCTCATTATGAAATACTTACCTTAGAACGAGGCCCCGACATCTCGCTCGATCCACGCCGAGGAAGCCGACATGCTCCCTCGGCGTCTCTTCCGGGTATCGCGGCTCCGGCGCTGTGAGTGGCCGGAGCCGCGATATCGTCACTCCCGCGCATGCGCGCGGGAGATTTAAATCCGGCCGGACGAGCGCTGCCGGATTTTCGCGGAGAGAACCCCCTTGTGCGCATGCGCCGCTGCAGTCAGCGGCGCATACCGAGGGGAATATCTCCTAAACCGTACAGGTTTAGGAGATATTTTTTTTACCTACAGGTAAGCCTTATTATAGGCTTTCCTGTAGGTAAAAGTTAAAAAAGTGGGTTTACTTCCACTTTAAGGACCAGAGGTCTTTTTCCAATTTCGCACTGCGCTGTTTTAACTGGTAATTGCGCGGTCATGCAATATTGCACCCAAACGAAATTTGCGTCCTTTTCTTCCCACAAATAAAGCTTTCGTTTGATGGTATTTGATTGCCTCTGCGATTTTTTTTTTTTTTTTTTTTTTTTTTTTTTTGTATTTTTTGCGATATAAATGGAAAAAGAGTGAAAATTTTGAAAAAAAAAAAAAGATTTTCTTCTTTTTGTTATAAGAAAAATCGAATAAACTAAATTTTAGTCATACATTGAGGGCAAAATTTATTCAGCCACATGTCTTTAGTTAAAAAAAAAAAATGTCAATAAGCGTATATTTTTTGGTTTGCGCAAAAGTTATAGCGTCTACAAACTAGAGTACATTTTCTGGAATTTACACAGCTTTTAATTTATGACTGCCTATCTCATTTCTTGAGGTGCTAAAATGGCAGGGCAGTACAACCCCCCCCCCCCAAATGACCCAATTTTGGAAAGTAGACACCCCAAGGAAATTGCTGATGGGTATGTTGAGCCCATTGAATATTTTTTATTTTTTGTCCTAAGGGATTGAATAATGACAAAAAAAAAAAAGAAAATTTTTACAAAAAGTTGTCACTAAATGATATATTGCTCACACATGCCATGGTTATATGTGGAATTGCACCCCAAAATATGTTCCGCTACTTCTCCCGAGTATGGGGATACCACATGTGTGGGACTTTTTGGGAGTCTATTCGCGCACGGCACCCCGAAAACCAATCACCACCTTCAGGATTTCTAAGGGTGCAAATTTTTGATTTCACTCCTCACTACCTATCATAGTTTCGAAGGCCATAAAATACCAAAATAGCACAAAACCCCCCAAAATGACCCCATTTTGGAAAGTAGACACCCTAAGCTATTTACTGAGAGGCATGTTGAGTCCATGGAATATTTTTATATTTTGCCACAAGTTGCGGGAATATTACAAACTTTTTTTTTTTTTTTGCACAAAGTTGTCACTAAATGATATATTGCTCACACATGCTATGGGCATATGTGAAATGACACCCCAAAATACATTCTGCTACTTCTCCTGAGTACAGGGATACCACATGTGTGGGACTTTTTGGGAGCCTAGCCACGTACGGGCCCCCGAAATCCAAGCACCGCTTTCAGGATTTCTAAGGGCATACATTTTTTATTTTACTCCTCACTACCTATCACAGTTTTGAAGGCCATAAAATGCCAAGATGGCACAAACCCCCCCAAATGACCCCATTTTGGAAAGTAGACACCCCAAGCTATTTGCTGAGAGCCATGTTGAGACCATTGAATATTTTTTTTTTTTTTTGTCCCAAGGGATTGAATAATGACAAAAAGTTGTCACTAAATGATATATTGCTCACACATGCCATGGTTATATGTGGAATTGCACCCCAAAATATATTCCGCTACTTCTCCCGAGTACGGGGATACCACATGTGGGGGACTTTTTGGGAGCCTAGCCACGTACGGGACCCCGAAAACCAAGCACTGCCTTCCGGATTTAAATATAAAATGCTACCAAAAAAACTGTTAGCGATCGCAGGGATCAGGCCTGACTCTGCGATCGCTGCAGTTATGTGTTTAGTGTTTTGTAAGTGACAGTGATCGATCGATACTGCACTTGGGTGGGCTGGGCAGAGGGGCAAAACGCAGGTGCTAGCAGGTATCTGGGCTGATCCCGCTAACAATGCGTTTTTTTGGAACCCTGAACTGCTGGGGACGCTAGTATAGATCTGATCAGATATTGATCTGTTCAGATTCTATACCACTACAGGAGGTTTATGCTTTGCGTGTGGGTGTTAGCGGTACTGGCACTAACCTAGCGCTGCCTGGGGCGGCGCAGACCCTGACCCTAAAACCTAATTGATATCACCCGCCGGGTGATCAGGGGGTTAAACCTTTATTGGGTAATAAATGGTGGGTGCCCTGATGCTAAAAGAAGCAAACTAACCAGAGTCACCCGTAACACTTATACGGTGATCACTGGTGAAAGGGTTAACTAGGGGCAATCAGGGGGTTCACATTTTTATTAGGTAGTATATGGGGGTCCCTGGCGCTATATAAAAACCTGTACGGGAACCTAAATAACTAACTGGCTAACCAGCGTCACCAGTGACACTTATACTGTGATCGCTGGTGAAAGGGTTAACTAGGGGCAATCAGGGGGTTAAAACCATTATTGGGTAGTATATGGGGGTACCTAACGCTATAAAAACCTGGCGGTGAACCTAAAAAAATAACTAGCTGCCTAACGACACTAGTGACACTAATGCAGCGATCAGAAAAATGATCGCTTAGTGACACTGGCAAAAGGGGGTGAAAGGGTTAACTCTAGGGGCAATCAGGGGGTTAAATCTTTATTGGGGGGTGATAGGGGCTACCCTGGACCTAACACTAACTGCCCTGACAGTTTTAACTGTTACAACTGACACTGAATGCAGTGATCAGTAAAGAAATGATCAACGCAATCAGTGACACTGTGACTGGGGGGGGGGGGCGGGGGGGGGGGGTTTGTGTACCTATGTGTCAGTGTAGTGTTTTGGTGCACTTACTTTTAGTCTTCTCCTCGTAGTCCGGTCAAAAAGACCGCCCCGAGGAGAATGACATCACTTCCTCCTTCCTGTGTAAACAATACACAGTGGGAGGAAGCTTGTCATTGGCCAGGAGCGATCCAGAGGGGGTGGCCAGAAACCAACGGCCATCCCCTCATCACCGATCGCTCCTGGAGCGAACCGGACCGCCGTATCCAGCGGGAGGGGGTCCGATAGGACCCCCCACCCGCTGGAAGGCAGGCACGTACATCTACGTGCTTGTGCCTGCCTGTGCCATTGTGATGACGTACAATGGCAATACGGCGGTCCTTAAGTGGTTAAGGAACAAATCTATGCCTTGATTTTTTTTTTGATTTTTTTTCAAAGACCTATTGTATCTCATTCCTTGGTGTAAAGCTTTTGTGCAGGATGATGCGCGTATTGTTCTGTAGGACCTTATTTTGCTTTTATTGGTTTTGCAGTCTTCTCCCTTTTGACCTCCCCTAGAGGTTCCTTTATCGCTCCTTATGCAAAAGTTTGTCTTTTTAGTTGACATTACGTTTGATTACAGGGTATCAGAGTTGGCTGCCCTTTCGTGCAAAGTACCTTTCTTAGGTTTAGGGCTGAAACAAAAAATCAATTATGAAATTAAGATTACTATTTTCATAATCGATTAATCTGCCAGTAACATAATGGGGTTAAACTAAAATGGGCCCTTTATAGTACAAAAAGAGCGAATTGCTACTGTAAATATTTCACTGTTCTACAGTAAAAAAATGAACCCCTTACAGTAGTGAATATCTGCTTTTTTTTCTACTCTAAATGGCTCATTTTAGTTTTTTTTTAACCCCATTATGTTACTAAACGTCTAAGACCTGGTTCACATCTATGCGTTTTATGATGCATTTTGCAGAAATGCACTAGTTCATTTACATGGTTTCCTATGGGACACGTTCACATCTGAAAGGGTCAGGGACTTTTAACGCAAAATGGTGCTTTATTGGTTCAGTATACTTCAATGGCGAAGCCGCAGAAAAGCATGTAATTCGTTTTTGCAGCAATTTTGAGTTTTTTTAATCTGCCCCAAAAAATACAAAAATGCAAATTGCAGTAAAATCATGTGCGCAAAAATCAAAAACACACAGCAAAAAGCACTGCAGAAACAGATCAAAAGCAAACTGCATAGGTGTGCATAGGTGTGATGAGAATATTCAGACAAAAAATCTTTGTACATTCGCTGAATGAAAGAATTTTGTTTGAAATTTTCACTTGTTTTTAACATTCTGTTTTTAAAATTTTCCTGTCACTCTGGTTGAAAATGAACGTCAATTTGACCCACTTTTTTTTTTTTTTTTTTTTAAGGTTATTAACCGATTAATCGATTTAATCAAAACAATAAATCGGCCAACTAATCGATTATGAAAATAATCGTTAGTTGCAGCCCTACTTGGGTTCTTTACCAGGGGTTGGTGGTGTTGAAACCTTGATCCTTTTTGCTTGCCAAAGATGGTTTTTCATTCCACCTTAATCAGGCCATTGTGTTGCTATGTTTTTGTCCTAATCCTTGAAATAAGGTGCTTCACTCTTCAAATGTTTGATTTTATCTGAAGTCTACTGCTTTGTTTCTACAGTCGATTCCCCGTTTGTTCTGCCTGAGGGCCCTCATGTCTGCTACCTAGACTTTTCTTGATGCTTTTACCAAGTTTGACCAGGTTGATGTTGATGCCTCTCCAGGCACCAGTTTCTGGGAGACGATTTTGCAGGAGACATAGTGGAGTTCCCCCTGGTTTTGTTTAGGGTTTTTGCGCATGTTGCTGTGTGGACCACCCCTCAAGTTCATTGCTTTGAGACATCCCAAGTAGTCATGAATGTTAACTGCTCCGTATTCCACTCTTGCTTCTGTTACTCATTGCTTGCTTCAAAACAAACGAGGTTGAGTTGGTGTTTGGGTGTGAATATACCTGTCTGGATTTCTGCCATAGACCAGTGTCCATTTAGCTTAGGCCCCATGTACCCTACTGCTGCTAAACAGACGTTCAGAGGCAGTTGGACACTTTTTTCAACTGCCCCTGAACTCATTTAATGTTATCTTATGTGTACATGTGTACATGTACACATGTTTACAGTCGTTTTTAGGCAGTGTGTTTTTATAGGCCTTTTCTTGATGGCAAAAAAGAGTTCAAACATTTAGCCGCTTTTCATTTTTGGCCATTTAAAAAAAAAAATACATCCATGAAGCCTTAAGGTAAGTCATGAATATGTCATCTTCTGTGATGTAATCTAATGAGATTTTACAGGTAAATCCAAGAATTTTAACATTTACTTCCTTGGCAAAAAGTTTGCCATCATTTACTTTTTAATATAATAAATTACTTGTTTGCTTGACAGGTGGAGTCATGGATTACGTCATCTGTCCATTTAATACGGAACACAAGGTCCGTGGAACAGAGCTGCGAATGCACTTGATGACATGTCAGGTATGTGTATCCATCTGTTTTATGTTAAAACATGCAACTTTAAAGAAAACTCATTTTCTCTTCTATTCACTGACTGACACAGCTCCTCTTTAGCCATTGGGTTGTTACGCCACCTTTAGGAGAGGACTAGGCATAACGTTAACATGTAATGAAAAAACTCAGAACTTCTAGTTCCGCCCAAGGGGTGGTCCCTTCAGCCAGCCAGCCATTCAGCTTCAGTTTTATTTTGCCTAGTGAAGGAGAAGGACCTAGGAACCCTACGGGTCCATTGGTCCATTTTTTTTTTTTCCTGCAGAAGCTTTGCTTTTTGCGCAAGACTACAGATCCTGTGATATGCTATCAACAGCCGGCTGGGTGACAGGCTGGATATCCTTATCCTTGTAGTCTCCCCAGCCTGGCCTGCAAGCGTGCAGAGCAGAGCTGACCGGGCTACTGATGTCTACGTCTGTGCCGGGCCAACAGCCACCCTGTACTGATCGGCGAGTGGGCCTGTGATGGAATGTCTCCCAGCTCTGCAGGACTGGTAAGTACGGCTCTCCTTGCCTCGGCGGGGCTAAGCAGCTGGCCATTCCCTGGGAGGTCGATTTGGGGGTCTCTTTTCTCCCCCCCCCCCCCCCCCGTGGGGGATGCTGCATGAGGCTGCTGAGCAGTGTGTGTCCAGATGCAGAGGCTTTCCAGGGGGGGTCTGCGCTGGCTGGCTGTGCCTTGATGTTTGTGATTTCCTCCCTGGGGGGTATCTGGTGGCTGTGCCTGTCGATCGCTGCAGCGCTCTTCACTGCCATTTCTCTGCCACTGTCCCTCATGGTATAGCGTGTTCGGCGGCCATCTTAGGTGAGGGCAAGGAGCAGCATGCTTTCCTGTAGCTCGGTGGCCATTTACCCTGGATTTATGTCCTTTATACTGGATGCTCAGTGGCCATTTTCTTGGAGCCTGAACACATTGTGGATCAGTTCAGCGCCTTAGGCAGCAGCTCTAGACAGCGCTGACAATGGATGCAGGCACTACTAGCTGGACAGTGCAGAACCAGTCAGGGTGGTGAGTCCTTTGGGAAGAGCCTCTCAGCCAGCAGCAGTTAAGAGGGTGGGACCATCACTGTCCTAAGTCCCCATCAGGTGGCAGACAGGGTAGGGTCAGCATGGCTTCAGAAACTGGTGTTTCTTCCCCTGAAATCCAGGCAATTGCAACCGGTTCTCCTGCAGTGCATCTGATTTGTCGGCGGTCCTCAGTTTGTTTGTTACCAAGATGTAGGCGGTGCATGGGCACAAAGTTGGTAAAAACCGGCCCCTGCTGACCCCCCCCCCCATCCTCCAGGGAGAGCTCTGACGCAGACTTGGGCCATGCTGAGGCTGGTGGCCCCTGTTCTGTCGTTTCACATGACGCTAACCAGAACCGTTCGGACAGTGAGGAGGAGTCCTCCGGGTCCGTGCGCGAAAAAGCGCTTGTTGGGGCACTTATCTCAGCTGTGCGTGATACCCTGAAGATTCAGGAGCCAGAAGAACCCATTTTGGGTCCCGTAAGCCAGCCTGTTCACCTAAGGTGTTCCCGTATCTGACTTATTTTGATAAGTTCATTTACAAGCAATGGGGTCGCCCGCAATGGACCTTTTCAGTCCCCAAATACATGGCGGTGCGTTACCCCTTTGAGGAGAGCCTTCTCAAAAAATGGTCGGCTCCTCCAGTCGTGGACCCCCCAGTATCCAGGTTAAACAATGTAACCACAATCCCGTTAGAGGGGACTCCTGCATTTAAGAACCCCACAGACAGGATGGCCGAGGCAGTGGCTCGTTCTTTGTTTACTGTTGTGGGGTCAACCATGCGACCAGTATTGGCATCCGCACTTGTGTCACAGACACTAACCGAGTGGACAAAACTGTTGCACTGCGAATTGGGAGAACAGGCTTCTCCTGTTTGCGAGGAACTAGCAGACCAACTAGTTCAAGGCCTTAAGTATGTTTGACGCGGCCCTGGATACCCTCCCTCTGTTATCCAGGGCTTCAGTGTCAGCAGTGGTGCTGAGGCGCCTGATTTGGATAAAATGCTGGTCTGCCGACCAGGCATCCAAAAAAGCCCTGATGGATCTTCCCTTCCTTGGCAGCCGACTTTGGAGCCTCTTTGGATGACATTAAAAATGCCACAGGTGGTAAGAGTACTCTACTCCCACAGGCCAGGAAGGCTAAGGAGCCACGCAGTAGACAAGGGCCGTGTTTCTCCATTCACAACAGGCTTTTTCGTCCGCCCGGGGCTTTGACCAAGCGTCCCCAGGCCGACAGGATGACTTCCGAAGGACCAAAGCGTCCCTGGAACCGCAAGCCTGCGAGCAAAAGTGCTAACGCATGAAGGTTTGCCCCCACCTGCAACACGGGTGGGGGGTCGCCTTCGGGAGTTTGCAGCCCGGTGGACCTCTTGGCTGTCCAACCAATGGGTCTGCGATCTGATTTCCTCCGGCTACAAGATCATTCCTCTCCTGGCTGCCAAACAGATTCTTCCCCTCCAGCATATCCGTATTCCTGGCTCGCCGGGAGGCCCTTTTGGGGGCAGTAAGGGACCTGCTGAGTCGTGGGGTGATAGTACCTGTTCCGGAATCGGAACGTTTCCAGGGGTTCTACGGAAACCTGTTTGTAGTCCCCAAGAAGGAAGCGGTATGTCCAATCTTGGCTCTAAAAGCCCTCCGTTACTTTGTGAAAGTACAGAGGTTCAGAATGGAATCAGTTCGCTTAGTAGTCTCTGCCCCCCATCAAGGAGACTCCCTGACGTCCTTAGATATCGAGGATGCATACCTGAACATACCCATATGCCTCCGGCATCAGAAGTTTCTGCAGTTTGCAGTCAGGGAAGCCCACTACCAGTTTGTGGCTCTCCCCTTTGGTTTGGCATCAGCCCCCAGAGTCTTTACCGAAGGTATTGGCTCCTGTTTTGGTGGTGTTGCCGCAACGTGGGATCGCGATCGTGGGATACCTAAATTATCTCCTCCTGAGAGCATTTTCCACCTCAGAGTTAGAGGATGTGGCGTTTACCATGCAGACCCTGCAGGAATTTGGGTGGCTGTTGAACCTAAAAAAAGTATTTGATCGTACTGACTCAGCGTTTGGAGTACCTAGGCTTACTGCTGGACTCCATGGAAGCAGGACTTTCTCCCTTCAGACAAGCTGCAGACTCTCAGAGCCATGGAAAACTGCTGATGAACCGCAGGTGGTCATCGCTACGCTTCTGCATGCGAGTCCTGGGGCTCATGGTTGGCTCCTTCGAGGCAGAACCATATGCCCAGTTTCACACCAGAGTCCTGCAGAAGGAGATTTTGTCAAAATGGGACAAATCTCCCTTGTCCCTGGATCGGCAGATTCAGGTGAGCCGGTTGGTCAGGGATTCTCTGCTCTGGTGGCTGAGGTCCCTGGCACTTCGGTCCCGGAAGTCGTTCCTACCTCTGAAATTGACAGTGATCACAACGGAAGCCAGCCTATCAGGCTGCGGTGGAGTAATGGGAGTTCAGTCGACCCAGGGCCTCTGGTCAGTGGAGGAATCCAAGTTGCCAATCATTCTGCTCGAGCTGAGAGCGATCAGGCTATGCCACTCCACATGGTTGATAAGACTGCGAGGGCGTCCGATCAGGATCCAGTCAGACAATGCCACGGCTGTGGCATACGTCAATTGCCAAGGAGGAACAAGAAGCTCGGCCGCTGCACGGGTGGTCGCTCACGTACTTCGGTGGGAAGAGCGACATGTACCGGCCCTGTTGGCCATTTACATCCCGGGAATGGAGAACTGGCAGGTGGACTATCTAAGTCGCCAGATGCTGGACCCACTAGAATAGGCGTTGCATCCTGAGGTGTTCAAAGCTACTGTGCCTGCGGTGGAGCACACCAGACGTGGATATTCTGGCCTCCGCTGAAGCTGTTACTACGTCAGCTCCGCAGATTGGAGGCCGAGGGGATTCCAGTAATTCTGATTGGCCCCCTGCGTCCCTGGTATGCAGACCTAGTGCGCCTGGTGGCAGACTCCCCTTGGCGACTGCCGTTATGAGAGAACCTGTCTCGAGGTCCAATTTTTCATCCTGCTTTACCATCGCTGGTTTTTAACGGCATGGCTATTGGGAGCCAGGTGTTGAGGAACCTGGGTCTTTCGGATTCTGTGATTCCCAACTATGCTGAGAGCACGGAAATCTTCTCAGAAGATATATCATCATGGAAGGCCTAAATCTCCTTGTGTGAGGAGAAAGGATGGCTTCCGTGCTCCTTTTCTATATCCAGGGTCCTTCTGTTTCTTCAGCAAGGAGTAGACCAGAAAATTGGCTTTGAGCACCATTTTAAGGACAAATATCTGCTTTGGCTGTCATTTTTTTTTTTTCAGCGACCCCTGGCATCTCACTCTCTAGTGAGCACTTTTTGTTTAAGGGGTCTGGCATGTAGTTCCTACGGTGCGTTCACCGTTACCCCCGTGGGATCTGAATCTGGTGTTATTGGCGCTTCAAAAACCACCATTTGAGAATATCAGAGAGATTCCCCTGTTGACTTTCTCAGAAAGTGGTCTTTCTAGTGGCCATTACGTCGGCCAGGATGGTTTTTGAACTGGCGGCCTTGTCCTGCAAGTCGCCCTATCTGGTTATCCACAAGGATAAGGAGATGTTGCGTCCACAACCTTCTTTTTTGACGAAGGTGGTTTGAGCGTTTCACATCAGTGAAGACATTGTGTTACCATCTTTGTGTCCGAAGCCGACACATCCTAAGGAGGTGGCCCTCCATTCCCTGGACATGGTTTGGGCTCTGAGGGTGTATCTGTCTGCCACGGCTCCCTTTTCGGAAGTCAGACTCCTTGTTTGTTTCGGTGGCTGGTCCGAAAAAAGGTCTGGTCGGCCACCATTTCCAGGTGGATCAGACAGATTTTAGTACAGGCCTATGCCTTGAAGGGGCAGGTGCCCCTGCTTTCCGGTCATGGCCCACTCCACAAGAGCAATCAGAACGTCTTGGGCCTTCTGAAATCAAGCGTCTGTCGCTGAAGTGTGTAAAGCGCGACTTGGTCGTCTGTTCACACTTCTACAGGTAGATGTCAGTGTATCGGCTGATGCCTGTTTTTGGCCGCAAAGTTTTGCAGGCGGCTGTATAGTTGCAATTACATGTACAATTTTATTTTATTTTTTGGGTAAAAACACAGTACTTTTATTGCACTGTTGCATTTGTTACTGCAGTTCTGGTGCGGTTTGAGGGTAATGTCTGTTAAAGGAGCACCCTGGTGTGTGTTTTTTTTTTTTTTTTTTTTTGTTTTTTTTTTGTTTGTGGGTACAAAAATTTGGTTATCCTCCCACAAAAAACGACAGTGTGTGGAAGTTTATACTAGTTCCCACTTGCCATGGTGGATGACGTTTTATGCTGTTTTCCCACACCCCGTTTTGGCACTGCTTGGGGATGTCCAAATGGCTAAAGAGGAGCTGTGCCAGTCGGTGAATAGAAGAGAAAATAGGATTTTTTTGTACTCGCCATAAAATCCTTTTCTCTGCAATTCACTGACTGACACAGCACCCGCCCCTCCTATTTGTATTTGTTATACTGCTTATTGACGTACTGAAGCTGCATGGCAGGCTGAGGGGTTGTTACCTAAGGGACCACCCCTTGGGCGGAACTAGAAGTTCTGAGTTTTTTCATTACGTTTTAACATGTTATGCCTAGTCCTCTCCTAAAGGTGGCGTAACAACCCAATGGCTAAAGAGGAGCTGTGTCAGTCGGTCACTGACTGACACAGCTCCAGTAATCTTGACCGTAGGGTTATTACGCCACCTTCAGGAGAGGACTAGGCAGAACATGTAATACATGTGAAAATTCAGAACTTTACAGTTCCGCCCAGGGGATGGTCCCTCTGGTAATAACCCTTTAGCCTGTTTCCTGCAGCTCTGTTTTTTTTTTTTTTCTGCCTAGTGAAAGAGATGGACCTAGGCTCCCTGCGGAACCATTGGTCCTGGGATTTTTTTGCTGAATGTTTTGCCTTTTGCACAAGATGAAAGATCCTGTGATCTGCTATCAACAGCCTATCCACAACCTTTCTCCCCAGAGCCTCAATCTAGGGAAGAGAAGGCACTACATTATCTTGATGTAGTAACAGCAATCAGAGTATTTAAAGGCGACTGCTTGGGTTCGCAAAAAACATGTTTTGTTTGTACTGCCAGAGGGTCCAATATGTGGACAGGCAGCGTCAAAATCCCACTATTTTCCAAATGGATTCATTAAGTGAATATTCAAGCTTTGGCTTAACCACTTTCAGACCAGACCATTTTGCTGGTAAATGACCAGAGGTCTTTTTACACTTTGGCACTGCGCTGCTTTAACTGGTAATTGCGCGGTCATGCAATGTTGTACCCAAACGAAATTTGCGTCCTTTTCTTCCCACAAATAGAGCTTTCTTTTAAAGGTATTTGACTGACTCTGCGATTTTTATTTTTTGCGATATAAACGTAAATAGACCGCAAATTTTGAAAAAAAATGATATTTTCTACTTTTTGTTATTAGAAAAATCCAATAAACTCAATTTTAGTCATACATTTAGGCCAAAATGTATTCAGCCACATGTCTTTGGTAAAAATAAAAGTCAATAACTGTATATTTATTGGTTTGCGCAAAAGTTGTCACATCTACAAACTAAGGTACGTTTTCTGGAATTTACGCAGCTTTTAGTTTACGACTGCCTATCTCATTTCTTGAGGTGCTAAAATGGCAGGGCAGTACAAAACCCCCCCAAATGACCCCATTTTGGAAAGTAGACCCCCTAAGGAAATTGATAAGTGGCATGTTGAGCCCATTGAATATTTAATTTTTTTGCCTCAAGCGATTAAATAATGACAAAAAAATTTTTTTTTTTTTTTTTTTTTTTTTTTACACAAAGTTGTCATTAAATGATATATTGCTCACACATGCTATGGGCATATGTGAAATGACACCCCAAAATTAATTCTGCTGCTTCTCCTGAGTACGGGGATACCACATATGTGGTACTTTTTGGGAGCCTAGCCGCGTACGGGGCCCAGAAAACCAAGCACCGCCTTCAGGCTTTCTAAGGGCGTTACAGTTTTGAAGGCCATAAAATGCCAAGATGGCACAAACCCCCCCCCAAATGACCCAATTTTGGAAAGTAGACACCCCTAAATTTACGGGTACACTAGTGAGACTAGGTAATAAATGGCGGGTGCCCTGAAACTATAAAAAAATAACTAACCAACCAGCGTCACCTGTAACAGTTTTATATGGTGATCACTGGTGATGGGGTTAACTAGGGGGCAATCAGGGGGCTTTATGCGGTAGTATATGGGGGTCCCTGGCGCTATAAAAAGCTGCGGCGAACCTAAATACCTGCCTAACTAGCGTCACCTGTGACACTAATACAGCGATCAGAAAAACGATCGCTTATTAGGCTGGGTTCACACTGGAGCGATGCGGGAACGCCACGAATCCGCGGCGGGTTCCCGCATCGCATGCCTCCCGGCGGCAGTTCACACTGCCCTATGCGAACTGCTGGGAGTGTCAGTGAAATGTTAATGACACCCCCAGATCAGTTCGCATATCGCAGTGCGATCTGCAAACTCAGATCGCATGGTGTGAACACCCATGCGATCCGATTCTGCTGCGGACCAAAAAAAGGGTCCCGTGCGAATTTGCGGCGGGTGCGGCGAATGGCTGAACTCGATTCGCAGAGATCGGATGTGATTTGCACTGCAGTGCGGTGCGAATCACATCCGTTCTCATAAACCGCTGCAATGTGAACCCAGCCTTAGTGACACTGGCGACGGGGGGTGATCACGGGGTTAATCCTTTATTGGGGGAGGTTAGGGGGGTACATTAGAACTAAAGGGGGCTAACCCTAACTGCCCTAACAGTTATTACAGTCACAAATGACACCAATGCAAAAAAAAAAAAAAAAATGCATTGGTGTCACTGTGACTGGGGGGGGGGGGGGGTGATCGGGGGTAAAGGGGGGGTGTGAGTGTGCCTGGCATGTTCTACTGTGAAGTGTCGTGTTGGTGCAACTCACCAATCCTCTCTCCTCGGTGCCGGAACGAAAAATACCGACACGAGGAGAGATTACATCACTTCCTCTGCCTGTGTTTACATTACAGGAGAGGAAGTGATGTCACGAAGGATTTCCATTCGTCAGGAGCGATCGCGAGGGGGTGGCCATGAATGAATGTATTCAAATGTGGCGGGCTGGGGACACTACATGCTGATTGGCTGATGATGTGTGGGAGGAGGAGTGGAGGAGTGCAGAGACTCGGGCTGCCTGTCACTAAACCAGCCCACTGAACCATCGGCCCAGTCCGAACGCAAAAGCCGAATGAACCAGCCTGAACGCAAGAGCCGCAGGAAACCGATCAAAGAGCCGCATGCGGCTCGAGAGCCGTGGGTTGGCCACCCCTGCTCTATAGGTATGGTACTGCGTCTTTCTCCATAGGCATAAGAATGCCCAGGACTGCTGACAGAACCACCATGTATGAAATATGCAAATAACACTGATATGAAATTGGCTCATTTCAGAGGTGTACAATTATATTGTAACACATTTCTGTTTGTGAATAAACCAATACTTTAACTTGAGAAGGCCGATTTAAATTTTTTCTTAGCAATGCATACTTACCTTGGATTTATTGGTTTCTTTTAGAGCAAACGAGAAAAGGAACAGGACCGGGTAGTGGGTCAACAAGCATCAAAGAAGAAAACAAAATGGATAGCAATGTCTCTTAAACAAGAAAAAGAAGAGGAGGAGAGGAGGTTGGAGCAAGAAGAGATGCATGTTTATGGTATTAATTTGTTGTTTTTCTCATTTTGCTGGTGTTAGAAATGTAAATAGGAATTGCCTGTTTATTGGTACTGTACAGGCAGTCACCTGGTTACAAACAAGTTGGGGTCTGTAGGTTTAAGTTAAATTAGTATGCAAGTTGGAACAGGTACATTTTTTTTAAAGGACCACTCCAGCCCAGTTTATTTTTTGAAGTTTTTGGATAGCAAAAACTTTTTTGCAAATCATTAAAAAGCAATCAGATTTCAATAATCTAAGCAGTGCTCCAGTCAACATATCAAATGTACATAGTATATATACATTCCCATATACTCAAAGTAGTGCTGCTAAAGGTTTCTCCTACTACAACAGATGTACTGAAAATGGACCAAGTCCTCGAGAGAGCTAAATAGGGTGAGTTTCGTGGGTATAGTAGATAAGTGCACTTCACACCAAAATCCTCCACACAGTGCTCCACACGTCCCCTAAGGGGTTAATCTCACCAGAAAGACGAGTTTAGCAAGCCTTATTCCACCACTCAGGTCAGCACCTCCACCTCTGGTTCAGATTTTGTTCATCCAAAATAGCAGCAGTACATAAAAAGGAAGTAAACAGACTCCACATCGAGTAGATCCGTTTGTTTCGTTTTATTTGAGTAAAAAAGTTTTATCTTAATCAGTGTAGTAAACACAAAACGCTGCCAGTTTTTCTTTAACCACTTAACAACCGGCCCATAGCCGATTAATGGCTACAGGGCGGTTGTTTAACTCTGAGAGGCCGTTAATTAACGTCCTCCCAGAATTCCGCTCTCGCGCACCCCCTGGGGCGCTCACTTGTAAACAAACCGGTGTCATGACAGGTTCCTCCCTCCCCTCTCTGTACCGATCGGTACAGTGGAGGTGGAAGAGATCGGTGTCAGCAGCGCTGTGGGCTCCATCTGCAGTGCCCACATTGCTGCTCACCAAAATGTAACCCCTCAATTCCCTGCCAATACTCTGCCATACCCTGCCATTTTTTTTATTTTTATTTTTCAGG